>NC_057725.1:29508297-29554091 GCF_004010195.1 Chiloscyllium plagiosum
ATTTGTATCCTGGAACATTCAGCTGCCAGTCCTGCCCATCCCTGAGCCATGTTTCTGTAGTTGCTATGATATCCCAGTCCCATGTTCCTAACCATGCCCTGAGTTCATCTGCCTTCCCTGTTAGGCCCCTTGCATTGAAATAAATGCAGTTTAATTTATTAGTCCTACCTTGTCCCTGCCTGCCCTGACTGTTTGACTCATTTCTGTTCTCAACTGTACCAGTCTCAGATTGATCTCTTTCCTCACTATCTTCCTAGGTCCCAACCCCTCACCTTACTAGTTTAAATCCTCCCGAGCAGTTCTAGCAAATTTCCCTGCCAGTATATTAGTCCCCTTCCAACCCGTCCTTCTTGTACTGGTCACTTCTACCCCAAAAGAGATTCCAATGACCCAAAAATGTGAATCCTTCTCCCATACACCAGCTCCTCTGCTCTATCCTCCTATTCCTGCCCTCACTAGCTTGTAGCACCAGGAGTAATCCAGATATTACTACTCTCGAGGACCTCCTTTTTAAATTCCTGCCTAACACCCTGTCATCTCCTTTCAGAATCTCAACCTTTTCCTTTCCTATGTCATTGGTTCCAATGTGGACAATGACCTCTTATTGGCCCCTCTCCCCCGTGAGAAAGTTCTGCACCCTCTCTGAGACATCCTTGATCCTGGCACCAGGGAAACAACACACCATTCTGACTTTTTGCTGCTGGCCACAGAAACATCTGTCTGTACCTCAGACTAGATAATCTCCTAACACAATTGATCTCTTGGAACCTCACGTACCCCTCGTTACATTAGAGCCAGTCTCAATACCAGAAACTTGGCTGTTCATGCTATGTTCCCCTGAAAATCCATCACCCCCTACATTTTCCAAAACACCATACCTGTTTGAAATGTGTATAGCCACAAAAGACTTCTGCACTAGTTGCCTACCTCTCTTACCTTTCCTGGAGTTATCCCATCTATGTGACTGTATCTGAGATTTTCCCACTTCCTATAACTGCCATCCATCACATACTGTTGCTGTTGCAAATTCCTCATTGCTTCATTTACAAATGATCCATTCGATCTGATAAGATTCGCAACCAACAGCATTTATGGCAGATATAATCCGTAGTAACCCTTAAACTCTCTTTAAACTCCCACATCTGACAAGAAGCACATATCACTCTACTAAAGGCCATTTTTGCTCCTTCACAATTTACAGACCCAGAAAATAATATCGTCTTATTCCTCTACAAACACTGCCCCAGGTTAAATTAATAGTCATGGCTTATATTTTAAGTTTAATCAAGAGACATATCTCGAAAAACGTATAATCAAGAAAGAACCCACTCTACTCACTACTGCAGACTTTCTGTAGGCCACTTAAAACAATACACTTATCTGATTCTGTGCTGTGAACTTCGCCCAAACAGTTCCTCCAAAATCAGTTGTGAATATCACTGTTTGTTAATTTTCTCAGACACACTCCAATGTCCAGCGATACATAAATTCAAACAGCAAAGGCAGTGTCAGTTTCTTTCTCTCTCCTGCACTGACCTCACCATGTGCTTCCTATGTCTGTTCTTCTTCCTTTTAAAACTGCTGGTGTTTTGACTTTTTTTTTCTCCCAAAGTTGCAAAACAATGCCACAGAATATAAAACAGTAATTGCTGCTCCTGGAATTTGAGGAAATCACCTCCAGCACCTAAAATACCTCAAAAAAGGAGCAGCTGTTGCAGCCAGAAAAGTTTCCTGTCCTCCATCTTGGATTACCCAGAACATTTAATATGTTTTAATCCTCTATATCTGTTTCTACCCCATCAAGTTTTTCCAAGTATCTTTATGTTGTCAGTGAACATTAATCTATTATATATGTAATAGATCCTCTCACCTCAGGAAATAATGTACAGTACAAATAGCTGAGACTGGAACAAACTGCCCTTGGGATAAATCACCAATGTCATATGGTCCCATCCAGAAAATATCCCATTTATCCACCTTCTGTTCTGTGCCAATTAACCAATTCTTTATCGATTCTAACATACCACCCCACAATCTAATCAACTTTTAACCTGAGTACAACCTTTTGCATGGCTCCTTATTGAATGTTTTCTGAAAATTCAAATACATGTAATGATTTTCACTTATTTACGTTGCAAGTTATAACTTCAAAAATATCCAGACGTTTCCAACGTGATCCCCCTTCATAAAATCATACTGATGCTGTCTAATCATATTGCAATTTTCCAAATGCTTTTTCATTACATTCTTATTAATAGATTCAAGCATTCCACCTACTCCTGACTTCAGGCCAACCAACTCCTGTAGTCCCCCATCTTTTTAATTCTCTTCTTTTTTGAGTAGCAGGTTTATATTTGCTACATTTCAATTCTTTGGTGAACCAACGGACATTCTCAATCAACACCTCTTTCAAAATCCATCTGTCCCTGGAGATTTAGTTTCATTGATTAAACTGGTCATATTTCTTTCCTGGTGTTAGTTTCTTTATATTCCTCACTTTCATTTGATTCTTCATTATATCTGGTATGTTCCTTGCATCTTCAACTAGAAGACAGGCACCAAATATTTGTTTAATGTCCCTGCTACTTCCTAATTCCCCATTATAATTTCTCCAGTCCCTGCGTTTAGGAGATCCATGTTTACAACCATTCCTTATTTTGGCATTCATGCAACATCTTTGAGATTCTTTAAAAAAACAAGTTTAAAATACAGTAAATTCTCTGTGACTGCAGGATCGCGACTCCTAAATTCGTCTATCCGTCCCAAACAAAATTCAACATTTGTGGGCAAACTCGCATAGGCACGATTTTTAATCCGTATTTTTAAATGAGCTCTACACTCGCAATTGTTATCATTTGCAGAGATTCTCAGAAACAGAACCCTCCCACATGCTGAGGAATGACTACTTCATTCTCAAATTTTACTTTTTGTCCCTCGTCATTAATGCTTTTGATAACCCTTTATTGAATTTTTTAAAAAACAAACTTAATAATCTTTAGGCTTACTACGTGGCGACACTGTAAGCTTTTTTGTTTCATCTAATATTATCTTTAATTTCTCTAGTTAGCTCTGGTTCCAATACTTTTGTTTATTCTTCTAGGTTTTATTAACACTTATGTAAGTGTTGAGAGAACTGGGAATTGGTGCAAAGTGATAGCAGGTTAAAACTCTCTCCACACGCAAGAGCTTCATGTTGGCAGTCTTCAAGTAGACAGACTTACATGAATGCAGATCTCAAGGAATAGAGTAAAGGCTGTGTCATTCTGTAGGTTGTACAGTTAGAAGATACAAAGCAGTGAAGACAGGGACAGTGAGTTTGTACAGCCTGAACAATACCCATTGCCGCTTTTGAATTCATGTCAGAGCTCACTAACCATTTAAAAAGAGGGTGAGAAAGGAGTCTCTGGAGATTCTATACCATTAGCACTGATATAGAGTCATTCAGCACAGAAACAGAACCTTTGGTCCATGTGGAATATAATCCCAAACTAAACTAGTCCCACCTGCCTGCTTCTGACCCATATCCCTCCAAATCTTTCCTATTTATGCATCTGTTCAAATGTTGTAGCCACCTGATGAAGGAGCAGTGCTCTGAAAGCTAGTACTTCCAAATAAACCTGTTGGACTGTAACCTGGAGTTGTGTGACTTAACTTTTTCCACCCCAGTCCAACACCGGCACCTCCACATCCTGTATAATCTCAACATGATGTCCCAACTCTTATACTCAAGGACTGAACAATGAAGGCAAGTGTGCCAAATGCCTTTTAACCACCCTGTCTATCTGTGACGCAAATATCAAAGAATTATGTACTTGCACCCCATAGGTCCCTTTGTTCTACAATATGACCCAAGGCCCTGCCATTAATTGTATAACTCTTACCTTTGTTTGCTGTACCAAAACCCAATCCCTCGTATTTATTCAGACTGAACTCAATCTGCCATTTTTCAGCCCATTGACCCATTTGATCAAGTTCCCTTTGTAACCTTAGAAAGACTTCGTCACTGTCTACTATGCCACCAATTTTGATACTGTCCGCAAACTTACTAACAATATCTTCTATATTCCCATTCAAATGTTTATATAAATGACAAACAGAAGAGGATCCAGAGCTGATCCCTGTGGAACACTACTTCTCACAGAGCACCAGTCCAAAAAGCAACCCTCCACCACCACTTTCTGGCTCCTACTGTTAAGCCAATAATGCATCCAATTAGCAAGCATCACCCTGAATCCCATGTGATCTAACTTTCCTAATTAACCCACAATGCAGAACCTTATCGAAAGGTATCTTTACTAAAGTCCAAGTATACAACGTCCACTGCTCTGCCCTCATCAATCTTTCTGGTAACTTCCTCAAAAAACTCAATCATGTTTATGAGACATGATCTTCCTCACACAAAATCATGCCGACTATCCCTAATCCATTTTTGCCTCTCTAAATGTCCACAAATACTATCTTTTAAAATCACTTCCAACAATTTACCCACAACCAAAGTCAGACTCAGAGGTCTATATTGCCCTGGTTTCTCCTTGCACCTTTCTCAAACAAAGGTACAACATTAGCCACCCTCCAGTCATCAGGCACCTCAACTGGAGTTAATGATGATGCAAATATTTCTGCAAGGCGTCTCACAATTTCCTCGCTTAATTCCCACCACATAGTGGGATACATTAGATCAGGTTCAGGAGATTTATCCATCTTTATATGCTCCAAGACCTACCAAACTTCCTCTTCAGTAACGTGATCCGTTTTTAAAACCAAAATTTTTTTCTAGCATCCATTTCTTTCACCACAGTAAAAACTGACACAAAATATTTGTTTAGTATCTCTCCCATCTCCTGGGGTTCAACAAAAGATGACCTCCTCGATCTTTAAGGGGCCCTACCTTCTCTCTAGTTATCCTCTTGCTCTTAATATATTTGTGAATCTCTTTGGATTATCCTTAATCTTATCTGCCAATGTTTTCTCATATCCCTCTTTGCCTTCCTGGTTTCTTTTTTAAGAATGCCTCACTCTTGATATTGATTAAGAGATTCAACTGAACCAAGTTGTCTTTATCTAAAATAAGATTCTCTTTTAGTCTTGACTAGAACCTCAATATCTTTATTCAACCATTGTTCCTTAATCTTACCAGCTTTACCATTCACTCTAAAAGGAACAAAATGCTTCTGAACTCCTGTCGTCACACTATTGAAAGCCTCCCACTTGTCAGATGTCCTTTTACCCACTCTATCCAATCAATTTTTGAAAGTTCTTGTCTCATAACATCAAAATATGTCTTACTCCAATTAAAAACTAACTTTTATGGAAAGCTTATCCTTTTCCATAACAGGACCCAAGTGAGAGAAAGTTCAAATATATGTACTTTGTTAGTCACCCATCACTAAGCAGCTTAAGAAGATGAGGTTTGAACAAGGAAACAAGATATTTGTATTTATACAATCCTGCCACCAAAGTTTTAAAGGCAGTTATGCACTTTCAGAACATAATCACTATTATAAGAAATACAGGAATCAATCTGTGCACAATACAATCACAGAAATGGCAATGTGATAATCACCAGACATTGACATTGGCTGAGGGATAAATAGTGGGCTAAGTGACCAGCAGGAACTCTCCTGGTCTTTATTGAAATAGAGGTTGACTGTGATTTTAGGTGAAAGGTCTTCAATTGAACATTTTAACAAACAGACCTTTACTCCCCCCCTGTTAAAAATCAGACTTACTATCAACTGTCCACTTGATGTTTCTGGGCGGCAGTTTAAGTGTTTCATTGATCTTTTCAAGAACAGTCTGCAGTTTCTGTTTCTGGGCAATTTCCGACTGTGTCACTTCAGCTACGTTCAGCTTTTCACCCTCTAGTTTCTCTGCACAAAGCAAACAGGAACATCAGTAAATTGTTCAACAATGGCAGCTTTTACACAGTAAACTTGTACATAGGAACAGGAGGAGGCCATTCAGCCCCTCAAGCTTCTTCCACCGGAGGCTAGTTTTGGAAACCATGAGATTGTAGAGGAGGAGGAGATTACAGAGAATGGGAGAGGTGAGGGCATGGAATGTCTAAAAACAAAATTAAGGAAGTGTTGCACTAGAACAGTCACTGAAAACAGTTGGGGGTGTTTGACTGGGACTGTATGCGAGTAAAAACATAGGCAGCAGAGTTTTGCACAACATCAAGTTTACAAAAGTGGGAGGTTGGGAGAGCATTGAAATGATTGAGTCTAGAGTATTTAATTGGAATCTGAGTTATGTCTGCTCATTGGATCATAAAATCAGACCAACGTGAAAAATTAAATATCAGAACCCAGCAATAATGTGTGGTCCTATGAACTGCAAGTGTTAAAATAGGAAATAAAAAGGTAGACAGGCAGGAGGCTGGAAGAACACAGCCACCCAGGCAGCATCATGAGGTGGAGAAGTTGACGTTTCAGATTTAACCCTTTTTCAGGACTGGGGTGGGTGTAGAGGGAGCTGTAAATAAAGGGAATAGCGGGGTCAGGGTGGTGTAGTAGGGATAAATGAAGACAGGGAGGAAATTGAGGACTGCAGATGCTGGAGATCAGAGTTGAGAGAGTGGTGCTGGAAAAGCACAGCAGGTCAGGCAGCTTCCGAGGAGCAGGAGAATCGATGTTTCGGGCAAACGCCCTTCATCAGGAATGGCCAATGGGAGGAACAAATCCAGTTAGTATCAGGGAGCAGTGGAAGGGATGGTGAGGGGCTGGAAAGGGAGGTTATTCGAAATTGGAGAACTCAATGTTGAGTCCTCCAGGTTGAAGGCTGCCCAGACAGATGCTGAGGTGTTGTTCCTCCAATTTGCGGTTTGTTTTGTTGTGGCAATGGAGAAGGCCAAGGATGGTCATGTTGGAAAGGGAGTGGTTAGGGGAATTGAAATGGGCAGTGACTGGGAGATCTAGTCAGCCCTGTGGACCTGGCTGAGATGCTCAGTGAACTGTTCCCTAGGTTTATGTTTGGTCTCCCTGATGTAGAGAAGACCACATTGGGAGCACCTGATGCAGTAAACTAGTTTAGGAGAGAGGCCGGTGAACCTCTGTCTCACCTGGAAGGACTATTTGTGGCCCTGGATGGAGGTGAGGGGGGTGTGTACTGGCAGGTTTTGCATCTTTTCCGGTTGCAGGGGAAGGTACCTGGGGGTTCAGAGGTGTCAGTGGGGAGAGTGGCGCAAACCAAGGACTGTCGATGGGAAGCAGTCCTTGTGGAAGGCAGAGAGGGGTGGCGAGGGAAAGATGTACTTAGTGGTAGGGTCTAGTTGGAGTTGGCGTAAGTGTTTAAGGATGATGCGTTGGATGCGGAGACTGGTGAGGTGATAGGTGAGGACCAGGGGGTCTCTGCATTTGGAGCAACTGGGTTTAGAGCAGTGGAACAGGGAATGGAGGGGGTGCGGCAGAGGGCTATCTGGATGACAGAGAGGGGAAAAGCATGTTGTTCAAAATAGGTGGCCATCTAGGATGCTTGCGAATGGAATGTCTCCTCTTCCGAGCAGATGCGACAGAGGTGGAAGAATTGGGAGAACGGGATGGAGTTCCTGCAGGTTGGAAGGAGGTGTAGTCCAGGTAGTTATGGGAGTCTGTGGGCTTGTAGTAAACATCCGTCGGAGGACTGTCACCGGAAATGGAAATGGCAAGGGCAAGAAAGGGGAGGGAGGTGTCTGGGATGGACCAAGTGAATTTGAGGCGGGTGGATGTTGTGAGTAAAGTTGATGAACTGCTCCAGTTCAGCCTGGGTGCAGGACGCTGCACTGATGTAGTCACCAATGTAACAGGACACAGTGCCTGTGTAGGTACTGAAGGTGGGGCTGATCGATATAGCCAACAAAGAGGCAGGCTTAACTGGGGTGGGCCATTATATCGCTGACTGCATCAGTGCAGCGTCCTGCACCCAGGCTGAACTGGAGCAGTTCATCGACTTCGCCCACAACTTCCACCCTGCCCTCATATTCACTTGGTCCATCTCGAACACCTCCCGCGCCCCTTCCTTGCCCTCACCATTTCCATCTCCAGTGACAGTCTCCAAATGAACATTTACTACAAACACAGACTCCCATAACCAGCTGGAATACACCTCCTCCCACCCAGTCTCCTGCAAGAACTCCATCCCATTCTCCCAATTCATCCGCCTCTGCCCGGAAGAGGAGACATTCCACTCACGAGCATTCTAGATGTCCACCTATTTGGAACAACATGCTGTCTCCCCCTTTGTCATCTAGACAGTCCTCCACCACACCACCTTCATTCCCTGTTCCACTGCTCTAAACTACACCCCTCCAAACGCAATAAAGACAGAGAGCCCCCCGGTCCTCATCTACCACCTCACCTGTCTCCATTTCCAAGGCATCATCCTTGGACACTTCTGCCAACTCCAACTAGACCCCACCCCTCTCTGCCTTCCACAAGGACTGTTTCCCATTGACAGTCCTTGGCTTGCACCACTCTCTCCACCGACCCCTCCAAACCCCCAGGTACCTTCCCCTACAACCAGAAAAGATGCAAACCTGTCAGTACATCACCCCCCTCACCTCCATCCAGGATTCCAAACAGTCCTTCCAGGTGAGACAGAGGTTCAGCTGCCTCTCTTCCAACCTAGTTTACTGCATCAGGGCAGCACGGTGGCTCAGTGGTTAGCACTGCTGTCTCACAGCGCAAGGGACCTGGGTTCAATTCCAGCCTCAGGCGACTGTCGTGTGGAGTTTGCATATTCTCCCGGTGTCTGTGTGGGTTTCCTCCGGGTGCTCCGGTTTCCTCCCACAATCCAAAACATGTGCAGGTCAGGTGAATTGCCATAGTGTTAGGTGCATTAGTTAGGGTTGTGGAATGGGTCTGAATGGGTTACTGTTTGGAAGGTCTGTGTGGACTTGTTGGGCTGAAGGGCCTGTTACCACACTGTAGGTAATCTAATCAGGTGCTTCCAATATGGTCTTCTCTACATCGGGGAGACCAAACATAAACTTAGGGAACGGTTCATCAAGCATCTCAGCAGGGCTCACAGGGGCTGACCAGACCACCCAGTCACTGCCCATTTCAATTCCCCTAATTAGTCCCTTTCCAACATGACCATCCTTGGGCTTCTCCAATGCCACAATGAATCACACTGCAAATTGGTGGAACACCTCAGCTTCCGCCTGGGAACCTTCAGCCAGAGGAGTCAACACTGAGTTCTCCTATTTCGAAAAACCTCCCTTTCCATCCCCCAACTCCCTTCCCAGCCCCGCCCCCTCCCTTCCACTGCTCAGTGCCACCGATCGGATTCATTCCTTCCATTGACCAACCAGGTCATACCCTCTGCCTGTCTTCATTTATCCCCACCTCACTACCTGCCCTCACCATCGCCTTTCTCTGCAGCTCCCCCACACCCACTCCCAGTCCTGAAGAACAGTTACACCAGAAACTTTGACTTCTCCATCTCCTGACGCTGCCTGGCCTGCCGTGTTCTTCCAGTCTCCTGCCTGTCTATTTTGCATTGCAGCACCTGCAGTTTTTTTTGTCTCTAAAATAGGAAATAATATTCACGTGTAATGGAAATAGGTTTATTTTGCATGGAGGCCTTCTTGGAAAACCTGCCGTATTTTCTATCATTAAACTCCATCATGACTATACTGAGTGCCATATGACCAGCCAACCTTCCTTAGTATCGTACCCAGTAAGTTGGGTGATAAACTGTTTTACTAGGTATTACATGGAAACAGATATTACTTTGTTACTATAGTGGAGCCGTAATCATGATACTTTTCCCTGATACCTGCTGTTACCTTGTGGTATTTACCACCTTTTCCAGTAATGGGGTAACAGGTAAGCTTTACAATTCACTGCTACCAATCCTGTGTCTTGGACCCATCTAGTAAGTAGTGGAGAGGATATAACACCTTTGAGTATCTACAGAAGAGACACTGCCCTGAGAGAACAGACTGTATTCCTAACAGTAATAAGTACTATTTCATTTGGTCAGACATGACGATGAGAACCTTAAGGATTTGATAAAAATATGCCTGCTCCCTCCAAAAGCTCCAGTAGACATCCTGGTATCCATCCACAATGTGTGACATGAGCAAAATGGGTGGAAGAAGTGTAACATGAGCATTAACCTCTTCAGAACAATTTCCTTGTACAACAGTGAACCTTTTAATGTCAAGTTCTACTTACTGTAAATTTTGAGGTCAGTTAGAGTTCAACTGCTGGCTGGCTAGGAAGATTGGCTGAGGAAGAGCTTGGTAATTTCATCACCACAGGGAAAACTAACACACAACAACCAGTTTTGCATTTCTTCTTCAAATACGCAAACATATTTGATATCTTAGTATTCAAAATCTGGTTTGGGACAAATATTAGTGTCACAGACCTGCAGATCTTCAGTGAAGTGTTCCCGTTCGGACAGATGATACTAGATTAGGAGTTTCAGGTCACTTCCATGAACAACAAAAAAGGATTGCATTTCTATGACAACTTTCATGATCCAGGGGTTAATTTACAAACTTTACAGCAACATACTGTTCATATTGCCTTAATTCAAGCAACATTAGTGGGCAGCACAGTGGCACCGTGGTTAGCACTGCTGCCTCACAGCGCCAGAGACCCGGGTTCAATTCCGCCTCAGGCAATGGAAAGTGTGGAATTTGCACGTTCTCCCCATGTCTGCGTGGGTTTCCTCCGGGTGCTCCGGTTTCCTCCCACAGTCCAAAATAAAATGTGCAGGTTAGGTGAATTAGCCTTGCTAAATTGCCCGCAGTGTTAGGTTGTGCTTTGGCGGTTGGTGTGGACTTGTTGGGCCGAAGGGCCTGTTTCCAAACTGTAAATAATCTAATCTAATAACAAATCCAATGAAATAATACCAAAGATCTGTGAATTTTCTCATGCATTCTGAACAATACTTATTTCTCAATCCAACTTCGAAAATAAAAAGAAGTTTTTATCCAGTTATCTAGTGATTATCTGGTTCACAGTTCATGTGCCTTATGAGGTAAGTTTTAGTTTCAGGAATTAAACTTTAACAGTGGAG
Source organism: Chiloscyllium plagiosum (assembly GCF_004010195.1). Taxonomy (NCBI): domain Eukaryota; kingdom Metazoa; phylum Chordata; class Chondrichthyes; order Orectolobiformes; family Hemiscylliidae; genus Chiloscyllium; species Chiloscyllium plagiosum. Next base: position 29,519,308 of record NC_057725.1, read on the forward strand.
AATAGAACAAATGCAACTAAAGCACCTACGAGTGCATGTAAAAGGTTGGGGTTATGTTGTTTTCAGAGGTTAACGGCTAGGAAGGTAAATAATTAAACTGTTGGGCTTCAGTGATTGCCCGAGGGAAAAACACTACAACAACCAGCAGTTCAGAAAGTTAACCAAGTCTGTTTAATGAATTAAAACAGAAGGGGTGGAGCTATAAAAGCAGCAAGTGAGCTCACTTAGCTGGCATCTTTGGTGCTGACTTTGATCAGAAATTCGCTAGTGTCAATTTTGGCGACTTTCACAGAGGATTACTCTTCCTGAGCCGGAGCCACTTTTCTCATGCCATTCTCTGCATTTCGCCTCATTAGGTACACCACAGCTCTCTGGTTCCCAGCTTGAGCTATCTTCCACTCAGCAATGACAGAAGGATTCACCACTCCTGGACTTCCCAGCAATGGTGCCATTTTTAGTGCCAAGCTGCACTCCAAGTCAAGTGCTGCCAGGCTGGAGCTGCCCTTCACAATGCACATAGTCACAGGGGAAAACAAAACAGAAATGCTTCCAATAATCTAGGACCCCCTACCGCCCCTCCCTGAACCTCCACATTCCTTTCATCTTTCCATTATTCAACACCTTCATTGCACCACAGCAAAAATTACCCTGCTCTGGCTGCAACTATTGGTTATGGCTCCATGGGAGATATCAGAAACAGAACAGGCCTTATTGCTGTGAACACTCAGTATCTGTATCCTCGGAGTGTAGTGATACAGATGCCCAACCCTGACCATATGCAAGCCCCCAGGCTGTTATCAGAGGTTGCCCTGGACTGGGAGAAGGCAGTGTGGGGGTGAGGGGAAGAGAGGAGAGGATGGGGACAAGAGGATGCCTCACAGACAGTGTCCTAAGCTACCAGTGACTGCTGTCCAAAATGGAGGCCTGGAGGAGCACATGGTGAGCTGGAGCTGCCAGGTGTCCTCTCTGACATCGATCTCTGGAAATGTCAACATGGGAGATTAGGAATCTGCATATCAATGAGGTGAGATTAGATATTAATCCCATACAAGTCAGCTTCTGCCATTCACTTATGAGATTCCTGTTTCACTGCTTATCAGTTGGTTGCAAAATCAGACTTTCTTGTTTTTGATGTTCAGAATCTCACCAACTGACTCACCATTGCCCACATTATTCAGGGGCTGGGAAGATTCCACCCCTTGTGATTGGAAAGCTTGATGGTTGTTTTTACCTTCGATTCTTCTTTAAATAGATTATTATCAAGGAGAAAGTGAGGTCTGCAGATGCTGGAGATCAGAGCTGAAAATGTGTTGCTGGAAAAGCGCAGCAGGTCAGGCAGCATCCAGGGAACAGGAGAATCGACGTTTCGGGCATAAGCCTGAAGAAGGGCTTATGCCCAAAACGTCGATTCTCCTGTTCCCTGGATGCTGCCTGACCTGCTGCGCTTTTCCAGCAACACATTTTCAGCTATTGTTTATCAAGCCAAATTATAAAGATTCAGCTTGTTGAGTATTCAAATCTCGGATCATCTCAGTATGTATATTGCTATATAATGTTTGCACTATTTGCAGAAACCTATTATAATTAACTCATTATCACTGGTGGTAGGTATCAAAATACATCGAGGCAACGTGGTTGAAAAGCATTCAGTAAACCCTAAAGGTCAGCCCAAAGCAGGCTATGTTGTCATGGAGATGGTTTGGGTAGAGATCAAGAACGTTCTCCGTTTTCAATTTCTCAGGGTGTACGTTTTCTGGGACAGTGCTGAAGCAGAAAGTGGTTACAGGCTGTACAAGTACTGCTGTTCACAAACATCATGCGGTTAGATCTCAGGAGAAGGACTGGGGGTAGTGACTCTGTGCCATGGAAAAGAGTTCAGTTAAAAAAGCACGACAGCCATTGATAGTTCTGTACACTTGAAAGTGGGTGAAGGAAGCCCACAAGCAGTATATGCTTGATGCAGCTAAGAAAGATAGGAGCACAGAGCAATCTGGCAACAGCACAATGCAGTTAGTTGCTTGAAAAAAGACTAAAACTGTTAGAGTGCTTTGATGGTGAGAAACAGTCTTTGGTGTTCTAGGAGCTCATTCTGAGGAGAAGAGATTAATGTACCAATACAAGCAGTCAAAGGCAATCTGAGTCAGAGAGACTTTGAAGAGATTCCAAGGTGAGTGAAGAATTGGAGATCCTCATGAAGGAGCCAGAGCTAATGATATTTGGTGACATACAGTGTCACTAACGTCTGCATGGAATTAGTCTGGACCACATCAAACATTTAAAGCACAGTCTACAGGGTGTTCAACCACAGTTTCTGTTAAGTCACATTTACCTGGCGTTAATCATGATTTTTAGATTTTACATTGTATCTAGTGTATATGGCTTAGAAATGATTTGGAGGTGCCGGTGATGGACTGGGATGTACAGCACCTGATGAAGGAGTGGCGCTCCAAAAGCTAGTGCTTCCAAATAAACCTGTTGGGACTATAACCTGGTGTTGTGTGATTTTTAACTTTATGGCTTAGAAACATCATTTTTTTAAAAAATCCTTCATGGGATGTGAGCATTGCTGGCTAAGCAACATTTATTGTCTATCCCTTATTGCCCTTGAGAAGATGGTAGTGAGCTTCCTTAACCTGCTGCAGTCCATGGGGTCAGGCCCACCTTCAGTGTTGTGAGAGGGAGTTTGACCCAGTGACAGAGAAGAAATAATATCGCAATTCCAAGGCAAGATGGTGCGCATCTTGGAGAATTTGCAGGTGATGATGTTTCTGTATGTTAATTGCTCAGATGTGCTGTGTTGTATAACTTTCAAAAATTTCCATTCAGACCTGGAATCCAGCAGCAAATTTTCTTATGTGGTTATTCCACATAATATATTTAAAAGATTAAGGTCTATCAAACCTGATCACAACAAAGATGCATCACAGCAGCATGCAACTGATAACATAATGATCAGAATTTCTCTCTGATGAAACCTTGTGTTAATGAACCCATTAGCACTGCTGGTAGATGCAAATGATGTCAATGTCAATGAATACTAACCTCAGCTACACTGGCTGCATTCTGAAAAAAGGAGCCAAAAAAAAAAGCTCATATTTTCTCTTTCTAGACACATACGCTTACTCAACTAAAGAAGACTTGGCTCAGAAGAATGAACTATGACTTCCTCTGTATAAAATGGACAGGGCGCGCTGATATTCAAAACCATTTTTAATTGATTTTCCACTCAGTCATGTGCCAAGTTTCCTTGCTCATGGGACAAGCATTAGCCGCATTAAGATCTAGGGTTAAAAAAGTACACCTGTGCCTCACAACCTAATGCCTGTTCTCAAGACTTGGACTGAGAGTTTAAACATTATTCGGCAAATTGGAAGGTGTGTGTAAAACTCCAGCGACCAGTTATCAAGAATTGTCAATTTGTGTCTATTTTTCTTTCCTCCATATTTGTAAGGTTTTCAGCAAAATAAATCAAAAGGGGAAAATGACAACTTTTTCCACCCCCCCAAAATGGGTTGGCACGATCCTGAAGTAGAGAAGCAGATTCAATAATAACATTCCAAACTGGATAAATAATTGAAAGGGAAAAGTTTGAGAAGAGAGCAGGGGAATGGCTCCAGCAGCTCACTTCGGGAAGGCACAGGCACAGTGAGGTGAATCAGCAACTGCATGGTTCTGGCACTTGGAGCTGTAACAAACCTAAAGAAAAAAATACTTCTCAATATGATTCTGTAATAATTGTCTAAAAAATAAACTTGTGGAAAATATCAGCTCCAGTTGAAGAAGCAGGAACTGTGAGTCTCCAGAAGCAAGTTGTGTATTCATTACAAATTAACCAAGGCCAAAATACATCACTGACAATAGTTAAATCTCTTTCACAGACACACACACACACAACAACATACGCTGGCAGGAGGGACAAAAAAAAACTGTTGAGAATATTTTTACGATGCTCACTAAATAAGATGAGAAGGGATGGAGTGGGGATTATAAAGTAGGTACAATTTTGCTGCTAGCTACATTGATAAATAAAAAGGAGCATTAAACTGGGTTCTTTGCAAATAGAATGTAGGTCACCCTTGGTGCAGTAAGAATTTATCAATATTTGTGCCAGCACTGGCTTTTTGAAAAAGCTATCCAATTAGTTCCTCGCACACTTGCAATTCCCCTACAACCCTGTTAATATTTTCATCTCAAGTATTTATCCAATTCTTCTTTCCAAAGTTACTGTTGAATCTGCTACCACTGTCCTTGCAGACTGTGCATTGCAGATTACAATAATATGCTGCATTACAAAAAGTTGTCATTTCCCCTATAGTACTTTTGCGAATTAACTTCAATCTGTGCGCTCTGGTTAGCAATCTTCTTAATGCTAGAAACAATTGCTCCTTACTTATCCTGATGTATTCACCTCATAATTTTACATATCTCTGCTAAATTTCCCTTTAACCTTCTCTGTATACAGCCCAAACTTAAGTCAATTGTTTTAGTGCAGTTATACAATAGTTTCAATAATGAAATGTTGGCATCCTTTTACCGCAGATTCGTTTTATACGGATTTCAAGGAGTCACAATGTAATTGACTGGCTGGTCTCATCTCTATCGCAAACGTACAGCAAGAGGTCTTTGGTTAAGCACAAAGGGTACCGTAGTGCAAGTGCTTTATCGTTCAACCAGTAATCTGGAGGACTGAGTGTATAATCCAGGAAACTTGAGCTCAAATTCCCACATGGGCAGTTTGACAAAATTTCTTTTGGAAACGTTTTGAAACAACTTTTGAAAATATAAAGGTCTCAGGAAAAGTTGACTATTAATTCATTGGAATTTTTGGAAAACCCAACTGATTCACTGATGTCTTTTGGAGAAGAGGGACCTGCTGTTCTTACCCCGTCTGACACCAAACTCCTGCAGCAAGGTGGCCAACTCAGTCCAAAGATGTGCAGGTTAAGTGGACTGGCCATGCTAAATTTCCCATCGTGTCCAGGGATGTGCGGGTTAGCCATGGGAAGTGCAGGGCTACAGGGAAAGGATGCGGGGTTGGGTCTGGATGAGATGCTCTCTGAAGAGTCAGCGCGGACTCGATGGCTGAATGCCTGCTTCGGAAACTGTAGGGATTCTGTAATTCTCTCTCTGAAGTGATGTGGCCTACTGCTTCAAGTTCAAAAATCGTGGCCTCTCAATGCCACTAACCAAGGTGAGAAAGGCTACTCTCTCCAGAAACAACAAAATTTATAAAACCAGTTTTCAAGGTTAAGAAAAAGAGTAGTGTTTAATGCATTAGCAGAATAGATGGGAGGGTGCTACTTGTTAAAGATATCATGCCCCATTTTGCTTGATTCTGTTGTGCTCGATGCATCAAAAGGCTGCTGTTGCTCAACTGAGGTTTGGCCGTAGCAGAGTATGAGAATTTGGAGCACTGACTCTCAGTGAGAAACCTGTACCAAATAGGGAAAACAATGTGAGCAAGAATAAAGAAACTGGGTAATGAAGTATTATGCAGATGGTTGCATCTACTGTACAGCGGGGTGAGATCTCTTTCTGGATAGCCTTTAACTGTAGTCACAAACCACCAAATACAGCAATGCTTAACTAAGTATCCCTCATCTGTAGCCCAATCTGCCATCAAGATGAGATTTCCATTATTAAAGTCTTACCAAACAGCTTCTGTAGCACTTGCCCATCATAGAGATCTTCAGCCAAATCCTTCACGATAATCCTCTCCTCTACCAGCTCATCATTGATCCAGTCAATTAAAACCTGGGCACACACAACATTCCATTGCTTAAAAGATGTTCAAAATCATGGAGGATTTTGCTACAGTAAATAATGAGAAGCTGTTGCTAGTGGCAGGAGGGCCAGTAACCAGGCAACACACATTGTTAAAATGATTAGCAAAAGAGGCAGAGGCAATTTCAGGAAACCTAATTTGTTTTAGACAGAGAGCTGTTGTGATCTGGAATGCACCTTCAAACAAAAAGGACAGAGGAAGCAGATTCAATAGTAACTTTTCAAATGAAATTGAATAAATACAAGAAGAAAAGAAAAATGAAGAGAATGGAGTAAATTGAATAATGATCAGAATAACTGGCACAGGCATTAATGCCTAACCAGCCACCTGTGATGTACCACTGTAAGCTTCAATGAAATGAAACTAAAGGATAGCTTTTATTCTTTCATGGGATGTGGGCATTTGCTGGCACAGACTGCATTTGTTACCCGTCTCTAACTGCTCTTGAGAAAGTGGTGGTAAGACATGTTCTTGGATCTTCTACAGCTTGTTTGATTTAGATACATCCATTATGCTGTTAAAAAGTGACTTCTAGGATTTTAACCCAGCGGCAGTGAAGGAACAACAATGCAGCTCCAAGTCAGGCTACTATGAGGTTTGAAGGGGAAAGAGTAGGTGGTAGTGGCAGTCCCATACATCTGCTGCTTTCATCCCTTAGCATGCAGAGGTCATGGGTTTGAAATGTACTGTTGTACAATTCTTAGTGAGTTGTTGCAATCTTGTGTATGGTACACACTGAAGGCACTGAGAGTGACAGTGAATGTAGAAGCTGTTAGTCGGTTAGCTCAGTTAGCTGGATGGCTGGTGTATGATGCAGAGTGACACCAATTGAGTGGGTTCGTTTCCTGCACTGGGTGAGGTTACCATAAAGGACTCATGTTCTCAAGCTCTCCCATCGACTGAGGTGGGTGACCCTCAGATTAAACTACCACCTGTCATCTCTCTCTAATGACAGACAACAGTCCTCTGGACCAATAGGACATTGGTGACTTTACCTTTACTTTTTAGTTGGGGTGTCAAACAAGCAGACTGCTTTGACCTGGATGAAGTTGAGCTTCGCAAGTGTTTTTGGAGCTGCGCTCATCCAGATGAGTAAGGAATATTCCCTCACACAGCTGACTTGCAGATGGTGGACTGATGTTGCGGAAACAGGGAAAGGGTTTCTTGTTGCAGAATTGTCAGCATGTGACCTGCTCTTGTAACCACAATTTTTATATGGCGAGCCCAGTTTAGTTTCTGATCAATAAACTGACAGTAGGGGATTTAGCAATGGCGATGCAATTGAATGTCAAGGGTACATAGTTAGATCCTCTCTTGTTGATTTTGGTCATTTCCTAGCACTACTTGCCACTTGTCAGCCCATACTCAGATATTGTCCAGATCTTGCTGCACTTGGATATAGACTGCTTCATTATCTGAGAAGTTGAAAGTGGTGCTGACCATTATGCAGTAGTCAGCAAACATACTCACTTCTGACTTTAGGATAGAGGCACGGTCATTGATGGAGCAACTGAAGATGATTGGGCCGAGGACATTACCTTGAGGAACTCCAGCAGCAACACCCTGGAGCTGAGGGGATTTGCCTGCAACAATCTCAGCCATCTTACTTTGTGCCAGGTATGACTTCCGCTAATGGAGAGACTTCCCATTGACTCCTTGATGCAATACAAGTTAAATATCAAGGGCAGTCAGTCTCATCTCTTCTCTCAGATTCAGCAGTTGTATCCATGCTTAGATCAAGGCTTTAATGAGGTTAAGAGGCCAGGTGGCTCTAATGAAACACAACCTGAGGATTAGTTATTGATGATTATGATTTGTGGGAACTTGACTTGCACACAGTTCCCCGTTCCACAACTATGTAAAGGATATTCGATGTACTGTGTTTGGAATATCTTAAAGCTTCTGAAGTCACTGAAGAAAGGCAAGTTTTTATATTCTGTTCTTACCTTCATCAGCTCGACTAGTTTGGGGTCATATTTTGAGTTTGGATCAAGCATCGTCCGAACCTCATTTTCCTCTGGGAAGTAAATAATTATTCTGTAAGTACAGCAGCAGGACTCAATCATCACCAATTCACTTGGTCTAGCATATCAAACTGACTTAAAAAGGAGCATCTTACCCAGCATTGTGTCCTCTCGATCCAACTCGATGGGGATGGGACTGAGCGGCAAGTTGATGGCATTTTTCCCTTCTTCCTGCAGTTCTGATACTGAGTGAGAGACAGACAGAGAGACACAGAGACAGAAGCATTAGGTTAAACAGGCAGATTTGTCTGCACCTTTTCCCTTACATGGTGACTTTGAAAACAAATGGCAGGAAGAGATGGGCTGTTCTACTAAACCTGCCAAGCATGGCCGCAGCCTCTCTTAAGAAGCAATGTGATCTCCCTGGAGTGGCTTAAAAGTTTATGAATCCAGTGCTAATTAGGAGAATTGCCAACATTCCAGGATTATCCAGGATCCTGCCTTAATTGAGGATTAATCTTCAGTTTGGTCACCTGACAAAATTTCCAGGAATACATCTAAACAGATCTAGCAACAAATTAATTGAGGAAAAGAAAGGTCTGGAAAACTCATCAATCTCTCAGCAATTGACTGTAATTGTTATGATGATGTTTTAGTGAGAATGCAAATTTTGCCTGGCTTTAAAGCAGCTGTGCTCAGAGTTAGCAATCTCCACAGGTTCTAGAAACTTCTATTGGGTTGCACCTACTCCCAGATATATCTTCACAAAAAGCAGGATAAATCAATTCTAGCCAATTAACTCATCGGTTTACACTCAACCAGCAGCAACATGGTGGAAGATGTTGTCAGCAATGTAATCAAGCAGCCTGCACTCAGCAATAATCTGCACATTTTTGCTCAGTTTGAGACAGTAAGGACCGCAGATGCTGAAAGCCAGAGTCAATAGATGAGGAGCTGAAAAAGCACAGCAGGTCAGACAGCATCCGAGGAGCAGGAAAGTTAACGTTTCAGGCCAAAAGGTTCCAACAAGGGCACACAGTTTCAGATCTATCATGGCCTTGTCCAAACATGGCCAAGAGAGTTGACCTCAAGGCGAGAAGGGAGTTACTTCCTTTGATATCACAGCAACATTTGACCTTGTATAGTATCAAGAAGCCCTAGCAAAACTAAGATTAATGAGAATTAGTGGGAAAACTGGTTAGAGTTATATCTAGCGCAAAGGTAGATGGTCATGACTGCATGAAGCCTCTGTGATCTCAGCCCAAGGACATCATTGCAGGATAAGTTCTAATTACCTTCATCTGCTGTACCAATGACCTTCCCTCAATTATAGGGCATGATGAGGCCTGAATTTCAAAATTTCATTTATTCTCAAATTTCATTATAGCCTTGCCACTCCCTAACTCTGCAACCTTCTCCAGCTCTACGAATCTCCAAGATATCTGCACTTCTTCAATTCTGGCCTCTTGGGTATACCTGATTATACCACCTCAACACTGATAGTCACACATTCAGTTCCCTACCCCTGAAGCCCTGGTATTCTACCCATAAAAGGATGGAGAAGAGGAGAGGGAGGTTAAGATACCCTGTAGTCATTAAAACTACATTTATGATCAAATGTTTGGTTATTTGCTTGAATGGTTCATGTGGCTTAGTATCAAATTTTGTTTTGATGAAGCCTATATGAAGCAATTTGTAGGATTTTAGAATGTTAAAAGTGTTGGAAACGCCAAATACAAATTGTTGCTACTGTTTCTGAAGCCTTGACCGTCGACATTCTGGGTTGACCAACAACGTAACTTAACCAACCATAAAAATACTACAGCTACAGGTGTGGATCAGACACCAGGAATTTTGTGAAAAGTAACTCTCTCAGTTTCAAAGCTTATCCACCAATCCGAAGTCAGGATTGTAATTTTTAAAAATTCCTTCATGGGATGTGTGCATCACTGGCTAGGCCAGCATTTGTTGCCCATCCCTAATTGCCCAGAGGCAGTTCAAGGTCAACTACAATAAAGTGGGTCTGGAGTCACGTGTAGGCCAGACCAGGTGAGCATGGCAGATTTCCTTCCTTACAGGACATTAGTGAACCAGATGGATTTTTCCTGACAATTAATGATTATCATTGGACTCTTGATTCCAGATTATTACTGATTTCAAATTTTATCATCTGCCATGTGGAGATTTGAACCTGGGATCCCAAAATATTACCTGGGTCTCTGGATTAACAGACTAGCAATAATACCATTAGGCTATCGCCTTCCTCCAAATTTATGTTATTTGATCATAGAATCTGGACCATCATTGTCTAGGCTAGCACTTATTGACCATTCCCAACTTTTCTTCAGACTCCATAATACCACACTTGGGCAAATATAGCTTAATGTCAACGGCAGTTCACACTCATTTTCCCTCAGGAGCTGGGTAGGTCTGGAAGATCCCAAAATGAACATCAGTGAGCACTTTATTGCTGAACGAGGTGGAGGTGTATGAAGATCTTAAATGGTTGAGGAATTGGAGGAATCTTATCGAGATGTTGGTTACTGAGTTAGAATGTGGAGAGGTTTCAACATGACGATGCCAATGAAAAGTTCAAAGGTTTGCCAAAGCAGGCAGCACTTTAGCTCTTTTTATATCAGCATCTTCAGCACGGAGTTTTGATCGGGATGGTAACCTTTTCCAAATGTGGCATGAACTATTTCATCACCTGCACTGTAATTTTACTTGAAAACACAAACATTAGATAAGGGCTGCTTGCCATCTCTGGTCAAATATTCTATTAGGCTGTACAGGAAGCTCTTTACTCGAAGGAACATTATAATCATTCCATTAGCTGCTGACTCCAAGCCAAACATTTGTAAATCAAATAATGCTGAGCTGCACACACTTTTCAATGCTGAAATCACTGCATTAACACAAATTCACCAAACAATATGCATTTTCAAACTATTTCCCCATTAAAATCAACATGACTGTCAGTTGCTCCATAATGACAATCTAGTTCAATACAGTTACATCACTTAAGTAAGTTGGTTTATGGTAGAAAGGAGATTTGAAGGTGAAACATAGTTTCATACAGGAAAGGAGATGGTCATTTAGTCTGTTGCACTGGCGTGTGGCCAATTGATTTACAAAGATGGTTGAAAGCTGGAAGGCAGAGTTGGAGGAAATAAAAAGTTACAATTCTCTTCATTGTTACATACACTTTTACATTGATTTTTCTTAAACTTCTTAAAACTGTTCACTTGACTGGCCTGTCCTACATAAGGGCATAGCAGCATTTTTGTTTCAGTTTAAGGCTCATTCTTGGGGAACTGACTGCCCAGACTGCTGGCTGTCTTGAAAATGTAGCAATGTAGTGTGGGTAAGGCCTTGCTAGACCATTTCAGAAGACACTAAGTGTCATCTAATTTAGGGTGTAGGACTGGAGTCACATCTAGGCCCAGTCTCGAAAAGGATGGCAATGTCCCCTTCCATGTAGGGGCATCAATGAACTGGTTAGATCTTTTTGACTTGTTTGGAGGGTCACTTTTTATTTTCAGATTAGTTCAAATTTTCAAATGGCTGGGGTAAAATCCTGTTCTCTGAATTACTAATTTAGTAGCATAACCACTTATACTTCTATACACTGGCTCAAGCCTTAGAAGTTATGCCCATACAGTACACAGAATGGATACTGAGGTCTGCTATTGTGGGGAGGATCACAATGAGGTCATCAATATAAGATAGACCCAAGGCATCCAGAAGAGATACTGGAAGAAAGTTCTTCATCCAAACAGTGGTAACAATGTTGCATTTGCTATCATAAGTTATATGAATGATTTGGATGTGAGCATAAGAGGTATAAGTTAGTAAGTTTGCAGATGACACCAAAATTGGAGGTGTAGTGGACAGCGAAGGTTACCTCAAATTACAACGGGATTTTGATCAGATGGGCCAATGGGCTGAGGAGTGGCAGATGGAGTTTAATTTAGATAACTGCGAGGTGCTGTATTTTGGGAAAGCAAATCTTAGCAGGACTTATACACTTAATGGTAAGGTCCTAGGGAGTGTTACTGAATGAGATCTTGGAGTGCAGGTTCATAGCTCCTTGAAAGGAGAGTTGCAAGTAGATAGGATAGTGAAGAATGTGCAGAAGGATGTTGTGAAACTTGAAAGGGTTCAGAAAAGATTTACTAGGATGTTGCCAGAGTTGGAGGATATGAACTATATGGAAAGATTGAATAGGCTGGGGCTGTTTTCCCTGGAGTGTCAGAGGCTGAGGGGTGACCTTCTAGAGGTTCATAAAATCACGAGGGGCATGGACAGGATAAATATACGAAGTCTCTCCCCTAGGGTGGGGGAGTCCAGAACAAGAGGACATAGGTTTAGAGTGATAGGGGAAAGATATAAAAGAAACCTTAGGGGCAACCTTTCACACAGAGGGTGGCACGTGTCTGGAATGAGCTGCCAGAGGAAGTGGTGCAGACTGGTACAATTGCAACATTTAAAAGGCATCTGGATGGGTATATGAATAGGAAGGGTTTGGAGGGGGTGGCAGGTGCGACTAGATTAGGTTGGGATATCTGGACGAAATGGACGAGTTGGACCGAAGAGTCTGTTTCCATGCTGGACATCTATCTGTCTGTAAGTGGGGCGGCACAGTGGGTCAGTGGTTAGCATTGCTGCCTCACAGCGCCAGGGACCCAAGTTTGATTCCAACCTTGGATGACTGTCTGTGTGGAGTTTGCACCTTCTCTCTGTCTCTGTGTGGGTTTCCTCTGGGTGCTGTGGTTTCCTCCCACAGTCCAAAGATGTGGAGGTTAGGTGAATTGGTGTGCTGAATTGCACATAGTGTTCAGGGATGTGTAGACAAGGTGCAATAGTCATGGGTAAATGTAGAGTAATAGGGTAAGGGAATGGGTCTGAGTGGGTTACTCTTCGGAGGCTTTGTGCGGACTTGTTGGGCCGAATGGCCTGTTTCCACACAGTAAGGATTCTATGAAGGGTTTGAAGTAAATAGTATAGATGCACTTATGGGGAAATTACATAAGTATGTGACAGAAAAGAATATCAGTGCTCCCAATGAGGTTAGCAAATGAGATTTGGGGGTTGCAGACTCTGACATGCGCTTGAACTCATTGGTAATAATTGCAAGACCCCTTTCAACCCTCATATAGTGGATGATATGGGCGTGGATAGATCTTGGAGGTTTGCTTCATGCTGCAATAAAGCCTGTAAAAGATAAACCCTACAGTTTGACACTTATGTTCAACTGACACTTCCAAACCAACACCACCCTGCAGCCAGCAGATAATAGCCAGTCCCCACCCTACCCAAACACTCTCATACCCCCAAGGCCTGGGGCTTTAAAAAGGGGAAAATGGTTGAGAATCACTGGAATGAAGAGTTACAATCTGGATGAGAAAGGATGGAAGGAGGTCCCTGTGGATATAAACATTAGCATGGACTGGTGGGACTGAATGGCATGTTTCTGTGAAGGATATTCCAGGTGATGACTTTAGTCTGGTTTCCTGCATTAACTCACAGCCGCAATGCGTACAGGGCTCCTCCTGGGAAACATGTAAAGTTCCCAAGCAAAAATGGGAGTTTAAATTCGAAATAGACTGCTCCTCTTCGTTCAAAATTGTTTCATTTGAAAACCTTGCATTCAATTTTTTAAAAATGGTTCCTAGGAAGTGAGCATTTCTAGCAAGAACCATTGTAGTGTCTGACATATCCACCACTGAAGTAACTTCCTAAGCCATTTCAGAGAGTAGTTAACAATCAACCATATTGCTTTCGATCTGAAATCACATGCAGGCCAGACCAGATAAGGAAGGCAGGCTTCATTCCCGAAGGATATCAAAGAACTAGATGGTTTTTGAATAACAAGCCAGTAACTTTGTGATTATCATTGCAAGCACTTTAACCCACATTTTAATTAAATAGATTTAAATTCTCCATATGCCATGGTTGAATTTGAGCTCATGTATCCAGATCATCAGTCCAGAGCTTTGGATTACAATTTGAGTAAAAACACAACACTACCATTCTCTGACTGAACTTGAGGTAATTAAAAGCACCCCTTTCCCATATTATAATCACTGAATTCGAACACTCCTGGAAATTCAACCTCTTCGTAGTCAAACAAATTATCTCAGAAATTACCAAATCAAATATCATTTATTCCTTTGCCCATCCATATCCACCCTTCATTCCTCAGAAGCATTTGTGATTTACAGATCCACAAATGTCAAACATTCTTAAGTCTCTGATCCAACTAACTTTACATGTCAGATAGTGACCATGAAGTGGTGGCCAGTTACATGACTGGAAGCATTGGTGTGTTGCTCCCTCAATAACCCCAGGAACATCGTGGATTGTGATTAGAGTTTGAAGCCCCAATTTTCACCAAGGCTCAGTCCCTGTCACCTACAGGTTCAGCTCACCACCTAAGAATAACCACACTGCCACAACGGAGATCAGTTGTGCTTTTGTTTTGCCACTGTTTACCTATTATTTGCTTATCAATGCTATTTAACTATGTGATCTGTCTGTATTGCTCGCAAGACAAAGTTTTTCACTGTGCCTCGGTACACATGACAATAAATTCAATTCAATTCAATTTGGGTTCAGTACCATGCTGAACATCGCAGGAAATCCACACCCTATGTCCCTGTCCCTCTTTCCTATCCCTCATTCATCCCAGAAACTTTACGTTACCGGGGTGAAAGATGAAATTAAAAGATTTTCTTTGACTTGTACTGCAAGACGCAAAAAAAATGAAAACTCTTGCAAATAGAATCTAGTCATGAAGCTACAATTACGTGCTGCTAATGATGGCATGACATGAATGAATGAATGAATGAATCTGGAGTGCACATTTCTTGTGACCTTTTCATTCTCATTCAACCTGGTTTTTTGCCAATAACCTTAATAGCGTCAAAGCCTGTTCAATGCCGGATTGTATAATGGCTTTGTCCCCTTCTTGTTTAACACAGTACAAAATGTAGTTTTAACAGCTACACCACACAATGCAATTTACAAAGATAAATTAACTATTTCTAAGAGAACTGGGTTTTTTTTTACTACTTGTTTTTCACAGCAGACAAATAAAACTTCGTGTTACAACTTCATACAGAAAATTCAATTATCCTTAGTAGTGTTACCATGGACTACCTTGATGAATTGTCAAGATTACAAAAGAGATGGAGAATATGAGAGTATAACAAGGTTGCATTTATTAGGCCAAAGCTTTCAATTTTATTTTATTTCTTTAAAAACGAAATGCCCACATTTTCCCCAGGATTGGAAAGAGCTATAATTTCTATTATGAGTTTATGGCCAACAGCGTAGATGCATGCAAACAAGAAGTGCTGCAGTAAATGGGAATTATGATTAAACGAACTATTCAACGCTTCAAAATAAATCGAGGGCAAATAACATCTTACCTTTACAACAAAGTGCTCCACAGCCCATTGCCTTCAAGCCAATTCACCTTCATTCTCTCTGCAAATTGGGAATAGTCTGAAATATTAATAACCTTCACGATGAGTCACTGTCTTTGCCTCAATCTGTCTCCAGGAGCTTTGCTTGCAAGCTCACTATTAAATGCAGTCCTTCAAATTATTTTTTTAATACGAGTAGTCAGAGAGAAGTGTTAATGCTACGAATCCTGTTCCCTCTCGTCCTTTTTTGCTGCTAAAGTTACACCGAGCAGCAGACTTGCTGCACGTTTAATGAGACCAGATGCTACAAGGGATTCTATTCTAACTATTGCAAATCAAATTCGCTGACTGCAAATCCCAGTGAGTTAGCCGCTTCATCCCCTAGATTATATCGTGCCTCACTAATGGATAAACAGCCATTTAGAGTCACAGAGATGTACAGCACGAAAACAGACCATTCGGTCCAACTCGTCCATGCCAACCTGATATCCCAATCTAGTCCCACCTGCCAGCACCCGCTCCATATCCCTCCAAACCCTTTCTATTCATAAACGCATTCAGATGCCTTTTAATGTTGCAACTGCACGAGCCTCCACCACTTCCTCTGGCAGCTCATTCCACACACGTACCACCCTCTGTGTGAATAAGTGGCCCACTAGGTGTCTTTTATATCTTGCCCCTCTCACCCTAAACCTATGCCCTCTTGTTCTGGACTCCCTCATCACAGGGAAACGGCTTTGTATATTTATCCTATCCATGCCCCTCATAATTTTGTAAATCTCTATGAGGTCACCCCTCAGCCTCCAACGCTCCAGGGAAAACAGCCCCAGCCTATTCAAATTTCCCATATAGCACAAATCCTCCAACCCTGGCAACATCCTTATAAATCTTTTCTGAACCCTTTCAAGTTTTATAACATCCTTCCAATAGGAAGTCGACCAGAATTGCACACAATATTTCAACAGCGGCCTAACCAATGTCATGGATAGCTGCAACATGACTTCCCAACTCCTGTACTCAATACTATGACCAATAAAGGAAAGCATACCAAACACCACCTTCACTATCCTATCTACCTTCAAGGAGCTCTAATTTCAAGGAGCTATGAACCTGCACTCCAAGGTCTCTTTGTTCAGCAACACTCCCTAGTACCTTACCATTAAGTGTATAAGTCCTGTTTTGATTTGCTTTCTCAAAATGCACACCTCGCATTTATCTGAATTAAATTCTATCTGCCACTCATTAGCCCATTGGCCCATCTGATCAAGATCCTATTGTAATCTGAGGTGACCTTCTTTGTTGTCTACTATAGCTCCAATTTTGGTGTCATCTGCAAACTTACTAACTATTCCTCTTATGCTCACACCCAAATCATTTATATAAATAACGAAAAGTAGTGGACCCAGCACCGATCCTTGTGGCACTCCACTGGTCATAGGCCTCCAGTCTGAAAAATAACCCTCCACCATTACCCTCTGTCTTCTACCTTTGAGCCAGTTCTGTATCCAAATGGCTAGCTCTCCCTGTATTCCATGAGATCTAACCTTGCTAATCAGTCTCCCATGGGGAACCTTGTCGAACGCCTTACTGAAGTCCATATAGATTACATCTATTGGTCTGCCCTCATCAATCCTCTATGTTACTTCTTCAAAAAACTCAATCAAGTTTGAGAGACAGGATTTCCAACACACAAAGCCATGTTGACTATCCCTGATCAGTCCTTGCCTTTCCAAATACATGTACATCCTGTCCCTCAGGATTCCCTCCAACAACCTGCCCACCACCAACGTCAAGCTCACCAGTCTATAGTTCTCTGGCTTGTCCTTAACACCTTTCTTAATAGGTGGTAAGAAAGCCAATCTCCAGACTTCTGGCACCTCACCTGTGACGATTGATGATACAAGTATCTCAGCAATGGGCCCAGCAATACTTCCCTAGCTTCCCACAGAGTTTTAGGGTACACCTGAATTTATGCACCTTTATCAGTTTCAAGATATCTAGTGCTTCCTCCTCTGTAATATGGACATTTTTCAAGATGCCACCATCTATTTCCCTACATTTTATATCTTCCATGTCCTTTTCCACAGTAAGCACTGACGCAAAATACTTGTATTTCTGGGAATATCCTCCCTCAGTACAGCCGTAATGCTATCTCTTATCAAAAACGCCATTCCCCCTCCTCTCTTGCCTCCCTTTCTGCCCTTCCTGTAGCATTTGTATCCTAGAACATTAAGCCACCAGTCCTGTCCATCCCTGAGCCACACTTCTGTAACTGCTATGATATCCCAGTCCCATTTTCCTAATCATGCCCTGAGGTCATCTGCCACCCCTATTAGATGTCTTGCAGTGAAATAAATGCAATTTAATTAATCAGTCCTACTTGTTCCTGACTGTTTGACTCACTTCTTTTCTCAACTGTACCAGTCTCAGATTGATCTCTTTCCTCACTATCTCCCTGGATCCCACTTTCCCCCACTCCCCCATCCCATTCCCCCCGCCCCCACCAACCTTACTAGATTAAATCCTCCCGAGCAGCTTTAGGAAATCTCCCTACCAGCACATTAGTCCCCTTCCAATTCAGGTGCAGTCCGTTTCTCCAGCTGCCTGTCAAGATCAACTCAACTAGTCTCTTCAAATCTTTAAGCCCACCTCTCACAAAAAGACAAATCCAAAATGACCAACTTTTAACTCTTAGTAATAGCTACCTGACACTAGGGGAACGACAACGGTCTGAGCTAGATCTCTGCTTACTTCTGGAGCCACACATAATCGCTGTGAAAGGAGTTCCAGGATTTTCACCTAACAGCCAGACTGTTCCAGACCATGATAGTGCGTAACTTGGAACGAAAGTGCCAGATGGTGGTGTTCCTACTTTTCTATTGATCTTGACTTCAAGATGGTGGAGCCTGTAGGTTCAGGAGGTGCTGTCTCAAAGTTGAGGGAGTGGGTGGTGGTGTTGGCTCGCACCTAAGGAACAAGGTCTAAATAAAGTGAAGTTGACTTACAAGTGATTTCCCACTTTTTCATAAACTGCGATCATCCATTGAAAACAGCATGAATGTTCCTTTGTTGAAATCCCTGCATTGTATAACTACATCAGCCCTGGGAAATTCAGACTTTCTAGAAACTTCAATTTTGTTCCTGAATCAACAAAAGCATTCGGAAGCGTTTGGTTGATAGAATTGTTACAATGCAGTAGGTAACCATTCAGTCCATCAGGTCTACATTGGCTATCCCAACACACGGTATGATTCAGCGCCATTCTCTTGCCTTCTCCCTGTACCCCGGAACATGGTTTCTAAAATAATTATCTCATGTCTTCTGAATATCTAGCTTACACTGCCTCCACTATACTTCCAGGAAATACACTGTCGACCTTAATTACTTGTGTTAGCATCTACTTCAAATCTGTGCATTTTCAACTGGGAACAGTTTCTCCTGATCCACTCTGTTCAGACTCTTGTAATTTTGAAAACTTCTATTAAATCTCCTTGCAGCCTCAGAAACATAGTAGCAGGTCATTCAGTCCCTTGAGTCCACTCTGCCATTTATAGATCATGGTTGATCATCTAGTACAATACTGTATTCCAATTCTATTTCCTTCGTCCCCTGATGTCATTAGTAACGAGACGTCTATCAAGCTTTATCTTGAACTTACTTAGTGACTGAACTTTTACTGCCCTCTGGGATAGAGAATTCCAAAGATTCAACTTGGGGAAGAAATTCTCTCATCTCTGTCCTTATATGGTTTCCCTTTTATTTTGAATCTGTGTCCTCAGGTTCTCAGACCCACTGACCAGTGGAAACCAGCTTTCCCCAGTCAGTCGGTCTATCCATTTAAGAATTTTCTAAGTTTCTATGAAGTTGCCTCTTTTTTGTTTAACGTTCAGGAGAATTCAGGCTCAGACTCCTCAAACTGTCTTCATAGGGCATTCCCATTATCCCAAGAAAACAGTTTGGTGGACTTCTGCTCCAGTTCCTCTCAGGACGAGATATCCTTTCTTCGGCAAGGAGACAAGAACTGCCCTGAAACTCCCCACATGTGGTCCCACTCCCGTTCCACACAATTAAATTTTTGCTCATGACCTCAAATTCCCTTGCAATAAAGACAAACATATTATTTGACTTCCAAATTGCTCACTACACCTGAATGCAACCAAGGATATTAAGGGATGTAGCTACAGAGATAGGGATGCACTGGTAATAATCTTCCAAGGATCCTTAGATCTGCAAAAATCCCAAACAATTAGAAAACTGTCAATGTAACACCTTTATTTAAAAAAGGGAAGGAGACAAAATCTAGAGGGCAATTTGCTTAGTGTCTGTTATTGGCAAAATGTTAGAATCTATTATTTCAGAGACTATAGCAGACCATTTAGAAATGTGGGCAGCACGGTGGCACAGTGGTTAGCACTGCTGCCTCACAGCGCCAGAGACCCGGGTTCAACTCCCGCCTCAGGCGACTGTGTGTGTGGAGTTTGCACATTCTCCCCGTGTCCGCATGGGTTTCCTCCAGGTGCTCCGGTTTCCTCCCCCAGTCCAAAAATGTGCAGGTTTGGTGAATTGGCCATGCTAAACTGCTCGTAATGTTAGGTGAAGGGGTAAATGTAGGGTGGTGGATTGCACTTCAGCAGCTCCGTGTGGACTTGTTGGGCCGAAGGGCCTGTTTCCACACTGTAAGTAATCTAAAAAATATATGTATATAAACAAGCAGTCAGCATTGCTTCAGAAGTGGTAATCTAGCCTGACAAATTTACTAGAATTCTTTGAGATAACAAACAGAATAGATAAAGGATAAGCAGTAGATGTAATATATTTGGATTTGCAGAAGGTCATATAGTCATACAGCAAAGATACAGTATTTGGTAAGATTTTATACATCAGGCTACTTCATATGATAAGAGGTAGTATATTAGCATGGATACAGGATTGGCTAACTAATAGAAGAAAGGGGACATTTTCAGAAATGGCAACCTGTAACTAGTGGAGAAGTCTATGTCAGGGCCACAATTATTTACAATATATAATGAATGACTTGGATGAGGAAAGGGAATGTACTACAGAGAGGTTTGTGGATGATACAGAAATAGATGATCAGGCAAGTAGTAAGGATGTCAGAGTCTTACTACTTGCTTAACCTGTCTGTTAAGAAATACAGACAGGTTAAGCAAGTAGACAAGCAGGAGGCTGGAAGCACACAGCAAGCCAGGCAGCATCAAGAGGTGGAGAAGTTAACGTTTCGGGTGTAACCCTTCTTTAGTAGTGGGGGTGGGTGTGGAGGAGCTGCAGATAAAGGGTATGGCGGGGACAGGGTGGTGAGGTAGAGATAGGTGAAGACAGGCAGAAGGTACGACCTGGTTGGTCAATGGGAGGGATGAGTAGGATGAAGGGGGAGGGGCTGGGAAGGGAGTCAAGCGAAGGGAAGGGAAGTTATTTGAAATTGGAATGTTGAGTCAGACTGCAACTGGAACAGTCTTTCGCCCCTTAAAGGAAAGTTAGACTGTCATTGGAGGTAATCTGGAGCAAGCATGGAACTAAGCTGATACCAAGCATGGAGGGACTGCATTATGAGTAGGTTGGGCTGTACTCATTGCAACTTAAAAGAATGAAAGGTGACATTATTGAAAATATTATGAAGTTTAAGCTGTGTACTGTACCTTTAAGACAGAGAGAATGCTGTTCTGAACTGAGAGATTATAAGCACCCGTGTATATGACTGGTTGGCAGTCCCAGAGTGTACTGGAAAATTGAAAATATGTAAAATTTGGCTGTGTAATGATACCTAAGTTTTGGTTGCTGTTTTGACAACAATTTAAATTTAACCAGTTTAAATTATGCCCTGGGATACTAAAACTCAATCAAGTTTGAATTTATTGTTTTGCCAACACTGAACCAATGAGACGTTCTGACATTGGGTCATCTAACAATACAGACAATTTGAAAATTGGACAGAGAGTAACTGCCGTAGAGAGAGAAACCACCAGAGAGCTAAATGCCCACCTAACATTGTGCTCTTAAAGAAATAAAAAGAAATCCTCACTATCAAATGGTAACTTTTTCATGTAAAGCCATTTCACTGTGAAAAGGCAGACGATGACTCAGGGAGAGCAGCAGCTGGAAGAGTGAAGACACATAATGAGACAGAGACAGTGTGGTTTTGAGATTAAGTTAGTGTAATTTCTTTTTAAGATTACTTACAGTGTGGAAACAGGCCCTTCAGCCCAACAAGTCCACACCGACCCGCCAAAGCGCAACCCACCCAGACCCATTCCCCTACATTTACCCCTTCACCTAACATTATGGGCAATTGTAGCATGGCCAATTCACCTAACCTGCGCATTTTTTTTGGACTGTGGGTGGAAACTGGAGCACCCGGAGGAAACCCATGCAAACACGGGGAGAATGTGCAAACTCTACACAGAGAGTCACCTGAGGCGGGGAATTGAACCTGGGTCTCTGGTGCTGTGAGGCAGCAGAGCTAACCACTGTGCCACCGTGTCACCCACTGTTTTAATAAGAGTCTTATTGGAAGTTTTTTTTATAGAGTTGGAGTCAGATAGTAAGCAGTTAAGAGAAAAGGGGGAAAGGGGGCTTAGATTTGTGAATAGTTTTTATTTAATGTTCACTTTTAGAATCAGATAATAAATTGATTTTTTTTTCTTTAATTGGTGGAATTTGGGAGTTGTCCGTCACGCGTATTTTAATAGACTATGAGTTGAGATGAGCTTTTCTGGGTGCTTGGTTTAATTAACAGAGAGAGGGGTATGTCTCTGCGTAACAAAATATACAAGATTCTTAGGGGACTTGGCTGGGTTGATGCAGAGAAGTTGTTTCCTCTTGCAGGTGTGTTCTAGGACCCAGCGCATAATCTCAGAATAAGGAGTCACCCATTTAAGACAGAGACGAGGAGGTATTTCTTCTCCCAGAGGGTAATGAATCTGTGGATTTCTTTACTGCAGAGGGCCCTCGAAGCTCAGTCATTAGTATATATGGGGTTGAGATAGACAGATTTTAATTTAGAAATGGAATCAAAGGCTATAGAGTAAAGGCAGGAAAGTGAGGTTGAGGATTACCGGATCAGCCATGATCTTATTGAACGGTGTAGCAAACTCAATGGGTTGATTGGACTACTTCTGCTCCAAGTCTTATGATCATAATGCTCGCTTTTAGTGACTTGAGAACAATGATACCTAGGACCTTTTAAATATCAACATTTTCCAATTTCTCACCATTTGAAGAAATACTCTGTAGCGTTGTTTTGTCTACAAAAATGGATAACCTCACACATCGACCTCATATTCCATTTGCCATGCTGTTGCCCATTCATTCAGCTTGTCTCAAACACCTTGAAGTACTTTGCATTCTCCTAAAAAAATTAATTCCCACCAAGTTTGGAAATATCTGATACTGATTGTGAACAGCTCAAGTCTAAAGACTGGTCAAAGCCTGCCAACCTGAGAATGGCCCTTTTACTCACTCCACACTCTATTCTGCATGTTCACCAGTCCATCATAGTTATTATCCCTCACTTCCATGTGCTTTGATTTTTTTCACTAATTTTCTTTGTGGAATTTTAGTTAAAGCCTCTGGAAATCCAAATACACCACATCTACTGGTTCTCCCTTTATTGACAGTGCTTGTAACAGCATTGAAACACACCCAACAATTTTTTTCAAACTGGACTTCTCCTGCATTAATTTTTGTTGACGCTGTTCAATTGGACAATTTTTTTTAAAAATCCAGAAATTCCATTCTTTATAATAGATGCTATTATTTTCCCTACGTTGGCATCAAACCCACGATCTGTAGTTGCTGGTATTCCTCCTCACTCCTTTCATAAACAGTGGGGTTACATGTGTAACCTCCCAATCTACAGGCACCATGGCTGAATTAACAAAGTTTTGTAAAATGATCACCAGCGCATCCATTATTTCCATTGGCACCTCTTTTTACACTCTCGAATGAAGGTCATTTGGGTCTTGAATATCTGCCAATGTTTACTCTCACTAATTCCTCCAATACAACTTTTGCACTAATACTAATTTCTTTCGCCTTGGGAAACTCTAGATTTATTTGCCCTTCTTTTCCTTTTTTGGCAGAATATATCTTGACTCTGCCCTAAACAGCTCTCCTTAGAAGGTGGCCCATTATTCAGTGAAAATTAACGGTTACAGAGAATAGCAACCTTGGCCTGGACAATCACAAAGGCCAACCTCCCATCTATAGAATCCACCTACCATGCCCTCTGTCAAGGAAAGGCTGCCAGCATTCTCAAAGATCCATCCCACCCTGGCAATGTTTTTCTACAACCTCTACCATCGGGGAGAAGGTACAGAAGCCTGAACACATGCAACAGTCAGTTTCGAAACAGTTTCTGCCCTACTGTTGTTAGAATATTGAATGGACTCAGGAACTCTTACCATTTGCCGTTACCTGTGTTTTTGTTTTTGCCGTCATTTACCTATTATTTACTTATCTATGCTACTTAACTATGTGATCTGCCTGCATTGCTCGCAAGACAACAGCTTTTCACTGTGCCTCGGTACACGTGACAATAAATTCAATTCAATTCACTCGTTCTGATAAACCTTGGACTGGAGTCTATCCAGTCCAGCTCTCTTCTTGCTCCATTGAAGCTGGCTTAGCTCCAGTTAATTGTTCTTACTGTGGAGATTGTGCATTCTTTTTGAGATACAATAATCGCTGTCCCCTAAATGTCCCACCCCACTGAGGCTTGATCTACTTGTTAAGTTACTTGGTCCACTTCATCCCGAGGAACCAGATCTGGCAGTGCCTCCTTTTTCATTGATCTGGAAACATACTGCTGTTAAAAACATCCTCCTGGACACTAAGAATGCTAACCTGCTGTCTGCACTTTACACTGACATTATACTAGTCTACTTCAAATAAATTTAGTCTCCATTATAATTACTCTGTAATGTTTTTACCTCTCTGTAATTTCCTTTTAGGTTTATTCCTATCCATTCCTCCACCTAGCTGTGGCCTACAGTCACTAGGCAATGGTCTTGTTCCATGGCTCTAGTCAAACTGATTCTATCCTTGAACCCACTGGGACAACTTGTTTCTCTAGCACTGCAGTGCTCCTTAACCAATATGTTAGCCTTAACTCTCCTCTTTTTCAGTCTTCCCCAAACATCTTGCATCCAGGAACATTTAAAATCTAGCCCTGCTCTTTCTAGAGACAGATCCTTATTATAGCCACATCATAAATTCATTTGGCAATTTGTACCTATAATTCATGACTTTCATTTCCCATTCTCTATTCTAGTGCTTTCTGTCTCTTCCAGTACTTTGTGCACCGTGGTACACTGTCCTTGTTCCCACACCCCTGTTGATTTTGTTTAAATCCTTCCTAACAGCATTAGCAAAATGTCTGGCAAGGAACTCAGCAAGCAACATAGCTTTCTGGATTCAAATCTATAGCTGTAAAGCCACTTGTCTGTTCCTTTAAAAAAATCCCCTGTAGTGCCACGGTGTGGTGTTTTTAGTGCACCTCTCTGAGGAACCATTAACCTCAGCAGTATCCAAAACAGAAAACTGATTAATGAGCAAAACCATCTCAGGGGCTACTGGACTAGCTGCCTGACCTACCTGGACTGCTGGGCAGTCATTCATTATTACCTTTCTGCTTGCATGCCCCAACATTCAGGAGACTACTGAAATGGTTCTTTCCATGTGGTTCTCTGCCTCACAGACGCACCACAGTGATTCCAATCGCCTCCTGAACTCTGTAGCAAGTGACACTTCCTGCACTCATGTCCATCTAAGGCAGGCAGTGGAGTGACCATGACACAGCACATGTCACAGGATGGGTAATTCCACGTGACTGAACTGCGTTCCTCAGAACTAGTTACCATGAACTGGAGATTAGAAAGCAGAAATTAGAATTACTCACTAATCAACTCATTTTGTTGCCATGCCTTCAGATGCCTGGGTCAGAAGCTCTGGAATTCCCTCTCCAATGCTCTATGTCTCTCTTCTCCTTCAGGATGTCCCTTCTAACTTGAGGTCTTGGACTAAACTTTTGGTCACCTGTTTTCTTATAGCCTTAAGGAGTTCAGTGTCACATTTTGCCTAATTTACACTGCTATGAAGTACATTAGAAAGACTTGCAAACTTAAAATGTGCGAACTGTAGGGTGTTGTTATGGGAACACAACTACTATTGGGGCGGCACGGTGGCTAGCACTGCTGCCTCACAGCAGGGTCCCAGGTTTGATTCCAGCCTCGGACGACTGTCTGTGTGGAGTTTGCATATTCTCCCAATGTCTGTGTGGGTTTCCTCCCACAGTCCAAAAATGTGCAGATCAGGTGAACTGGCCCTGCTAAATTGCCCATAGGTTAGGTGTGTTAGTCAGGGGGAAATGGGTCTGGGTGGGTTACTCTTCGGAGGATTGGTGTGGATTTATTGGACCGAAGGGCCTGTTTCCACACTGGGGAATCTAATCTAATATACTAAATTTAGCACTTGTATAAATCTCCTTTCCTGTTTTGTATATCACCATCTATAAAATGCTGTTACATCATCACAAATGGGACTATGCAATGACAGCATGGCAAGTTTATAGTCAGTACTCATTAAACACATGGTCAAATTCATAAACGATAATGTCAAAGCAACAGCAAGAATGTTTAAGTTTGAAATTGAAACTGAAGCTCAACTCCATGCCCTGATCCAGTTCTTACACATATCCCAAAGCCACCCTCCAGCCCCAGTAGCCTATGTTTGATCATGACTCTCACCAAGATGATTGGCACATAGATCTTGCAACTTGAGCAGAGTGGATGCATTCCCGACATTCTTTAAATGCTACAGTTACAACAAAACGTTTTTAAGAAAACAGCAGTCATTTCATGTTATATTCTTCTAACTTGAAGACAGAAATTTGCAAACAAGTACAGTAGCTTCTCAAGAATTTGCATTTATATAGCAGCTTGCACAACCTCACGACTTACTGAAACACTTCACAAACAATGAAACGTAGCTGGTGTTCTCATGTAGAAAACACAGCAGACAATTCGTACACAACAAAGGTCCTACAAACAGCAAAACAATGTTTGTGCAGGGTCCAAACACAGAAGACCCCTGGCTAATGGCCTTGGGACTTTTCATGGAAACCCAAGGGATCAAAACAAGGCTTTAGTTAAAGTTGACCTGAGACACGGACTTCTGAAAATAACATCGACACTAACATTATACAAGGTGACCATCAATGTTCTAGCCTTGGACAGTTGGACAAATACTTTGAAATACTTACTTTTACTCAGTAAATCATCCTTGGAAAGATAGAACATTCAGCCCATCAAACCCATGAATGCTTTCTGAAAGAATTATTCAATTAATCATCTTCTTTCCATGTACAGGAATCTCGGGAAGCTTTTCATTTAAAGTATTTACATGATTCCCATTTGACAGTCACTCATGGATCTTGCTTACATAGGCTTTCCAGATCATAACAACTTGATGCATTAAAAATATATGCTGTCTTTGGGTCTTTTGTCAATTATCTGAATCTGTCCCCTATAGTTACTGTCCCTGCTGCCGTTGCTCACAGTTTCTAGTCCAGCAAAACCCTCCATAACTTTGAGCAGATCTTTTAACTCTCCCCCTCTCCCGTAAATCCTAGGAGTATAATCCCAACTTCGCTAAACTCCTCAGAAAGCCAAAGGTCCCAAGCCTTGCCACCATCCCAGTAAGTCTGCTCCTCTATTTTGGTGCATGACTTTAATACCACCCTTAATGGCAACTAGAGATGGTTACTGTTTGCAGCCATCCTAGTGTCAGGCAGTTCTCAAAGACAGGCTAAAAATGCAAAACAACATTCAGCACTTGGTGTAACATTAGAACTAAGGACAGAGCTGAAACTGCATTTTGGCGAAAAGCATTTGAAAGTTGCATTTACTCAAGTTTTGAAGAGACATTTCTAGCAAGATGATCTCCACTTGGTCACTTGTTTTAACTGAGGGAATTGGATCTTCAATTAATAGTCTATTTCCTTCCTGAGATTTATAAATTCCCAGGCCCTTCCATTAGGGGGAGCACTCCAGGCAGTTCTCAAGGCCACGCAGCATCATGGGACTTGACGTCTACTCTCTCCTATTACTCCGACCTCGTAAAGTGAAAGAACGTTGTTGCATTTGACCTATTGCTTCCCATAAGGCAAGGAACGAAGTGTCACGGGAATTAATGCTTGGTGAAGTCCTCACTCAAGTTTTTACAAAGCACCTTTCCCACTTTGAAAACACAAAGATTTCAAAGCAGCCCTTGTCAACTGAAATACAAATATTCTTCTTCCTCCTTTCTGGCAATTTCTACCCCTTTTCTCTCCTGCCCTATATGATTGGAAAGGAGAGGAAAGAGACAAAGAAATGGCCTGGATTTGCACAGTGAGATACATCAAGTTCTACCAGACAGTGTGCCTTTGGAAGGCACATTGCTGATGAATCAATGCTCTAAAAGGACAGAATGAGAAATGGAATTTTGAGGCAGTATCTTCACCCGTTTACTCTTCCTGGAATCAGTAAGGCCAACTGTCATATCTCCAACACCCTGACATGATCTGTCATCAACTGCTGTGGACCTTCTAACACTAGACCTGGTCATGATCCAGACATCTGCTGTCTGTGGTTCAGCCTAGACTAGCTGGACTGTAAGGCAATGCCTCAACTTGCTATTCTCTGCAAACTGAACGTCAATATCAAGCAGCTGGTCTCCGGGAAGATCACCTGTTCAGTGAGTTGTTGAATTGGGCAATTATGGCAAAAGATCAAATAAATGAAAAAGCCAGTAAAGCTGGTCCACAGAAAAATGCCTGAAAAACGTTCTAAGATAAAACAAAAAAAACTGCTTGCTGGAGAAACTTGGGTGGTCTGACAGTATTTATGGAGAGGAAGCAGAGTTAGCATTTCATGTTCGGTTACCCTTCTTCAGAACAGTCCAGCAGAAGCTCACTAAATTTGAACTAGGCTGTGTATTTACCTTTTCATCTTCATACTATGTTGCCACATCAGAGGATGGGATTAGCAGGAATATAGTATCACCACCTGTTGACTTGCCTAGATAGAGAGAACCAAGACGCTACTTTCAATGGTGTGCTGTTCTGTGATTCTATGTAGGTTTGCATTCGGGAAGAGTTTGACTTCAGTGGTTGAGTGGGTGGTAAGTAGAAGGAATTTAGATGGTTTTACCAAATGTCAGGGGTTGAGTTTTACAAGACATTGATTATTACTAAAGTATATACAGTACTAAGCAAAATGTGTAAGCAAGTCACAAACAGATATTAGGGCTGGAGACCAAAAAATTCAAACAGCTTTGTTTTACAGGGCATCTAAAAGACGACTGAATCAGGAGGGAGTTCCATAACTGGGGGCTCAGAGAGCAGAAACATCCAGTCACCCTGAAAGATGTTGATGCAATCCATTCAGGCAAAAGTCCGGGCAATGTTATGCTTTTAGTGCTGTAAGCCTACACAAAGTAGGAATATTCCACATGCTCCCAACACAAAATCAGCTGTGGCCTGTTCCAAGGCTCACACAATACCTCCATTCCTGCCAGAATAGCATCCACTGTCACTACCTTGGACTCATGCAGATCAGCATAGGACTATACAGAGTCCAAATCCACCCCCCCCCCCCCTCTCAGTGGCTTTGCTTTCACAGGGTCTGATGCTGAAGGGACTCAGGCGATGGTCAGGTTTTGTGAGGGGCTCTCAGCAAGTCAGCATTCTGATGATTTTTACTCCAATACGTGAGCAGAAGTCAAATTGCTCACCAATTATTTCAAACCTTTAAGGTTACACAGCCACAACTAGCTGAGTGGCCTACTCCTGACAGCTGGATGAAGTGAAGGGAAATGGAGAATGTAGACTGGAAACCAAAAGAAAATGTGCATTACTATAGCACTTCATGGGTTCTGAATTTCACAAGGTACCTGACAGTTATGGAAACGATTCTGAAGTCTAGTTACTATTGAAGTAAACATGGCAACCAATTTGCAGAGAGCAACATGATAATGATCTGTTATCAGTCTATTTTAGTCGACATTGGCAAAACCTGTACTTCAATTGGAGAAAATAATACCAGAGAGTCTTTTACATGCATCAGAGCAGCATTTATCTAACAGCAGAATCTGAAAGACAACACTTATGGTAGCACAGCACTCCTCAGTACTGGCCCACTGTCCTCAGCTCCAACCCTCCGACAGGGTGGCACCCCCTCAGCACTGACTCTCTGACAGCGCAATGCTCCCTCAGCACTGACCCTCCAACACAGCAAGGCTCTCTTGGCACTGACCCACCGACAGCGCAAGACTCCCTCGGCACTGACCCTCTAACAGCGCAACGCTCCCTGAGATCTGACCCTCCAACAGTAAACGCTCCCTCAGTCCTGACCCTCCAACAGCGCAATGTTCCCTCAGTCCTGACCCTCCAACAGCGCAATGTTCCCTCAGTCCTGACCCTCCAACAGCACAATGTTCCCTCAGTCCTGACCCTCCAACAGCGCAACGCTCCCTTGGTCCTGACCCTCTGACAGTGCAATACTCTCTTGGTACTGACCCTCCGACAGCGTAACGCTCCCTCGGTACTGACCCTCCGACAGCGCTGCATTCCCTTGGTACTGACCCTCCAACAGCGCGGCATTCCCTCGGTACAGACCCTCAGACAGCACGGCACTCCCTCGGTACAGACCCTCAGATAGCGCGGCACTCCCTCGGTACAGACCCTCAGATAGCGCGGCGCTCCCTCAATACCGACCCTCCGACAGCGCGGTGCTCCCTCGGCACCGACCCTCCGACTGCGCAGCGCTCCCTTGGTACCGACCCTCCGACTGCGTGGCGCTCCCTCGTTACCGATCCTCCGACAGCGAGGCACTCCCTCAGTGCTGCCCTGCAGATGGTGCTGCTCTCTATCAGTACTGTCTGATTGACACTAAGTAGCCCTGAGTAGTGACATGGGGAATATCAATGTACATTGTTCAATCAGATCTGTGGAGTGGGTCTTAAGCTCCCAATCTCTTGACTGAGTGAAGAGTGCTACTCTCTGAAGCATGCTTAGCCTGAAAGCGAAGAGCTAGAAATGGAGAGCTGGGTGCTCCTTATCTCTCTCACACACTCTCACACAGGGAGGTAACAGCCTGGGAAAGAGGGGCTTCACAGCTGGAGTTGAGTATCACACATTTGCCAAGAACAGATGTAAAGAAAATCAATCGGTGTCAGGGCACAGCAGATAATATTGGTGTGGTCATGTAAACAACAGTACAGATGTATTGCATTGGCTCAAAATGGGGAACAATCGAAGTCCCTTCATTTTATCATTTATAACCTAGTTAGAGCTGACATCAGTCATTATACAATTTAGTTCATGGAGATGTAACAGAAGGAAAGTCGTCATCCAATCAGCCTATCCCCCAGCTATTCAATTCAATAAAACTATATTTAGCAAACTCAAGGACCGGGGCTGAGATGTAAATCTTACTCTATTGGATCATTTGGACAAAGAGGCTGAAATTTCAAGTCAAAAATTCAAGATGCTATCATTCCAAATCTGTTACTCAGTATCCTCTCAACTCAAGTCATTCAAATCCAATCTTGACCCTCATTTTATAATAAACATTTGTACCATTCTCCTGTGCTTTGGCTGTAACGTCTTTTAACAGTTGCAGCTGAAGTCAAAGTTGAAGTAATGGCTTTTAGACGTAATAAAATCTAACAGCATTGTAAGAAGCATTTCAGCCCATCAAGTTTGTGCTAGCTCGTTGAAAGAATTCTCCAATTAGGTCCACGCTCCCTTGCTCTTTCCCCACAGCACTGCAAATTTCTCCTTTTCAAGGATTTATTCCATTGCCTTTTGGAAGTTATTGAATCTGTTGCCTTTTCATGCAGCACATTCCAGATCATGACAGACAGCTCACTGAGTGAATAAATTCTCTCTATTTCCACACTCAGCTCTTTGATGCCTAATCTGTCCCCTCACTCACTCGCTTGCCAGTGGAAACAGATTATCCTTATATTGTCCATCAGAACTCTTTCATGATGTCAAACACCTTTATTAAACCACCTGTATGCTATGGTAAACAATCCCACCATCACTGAAGTCCCCCATTCTTGGTGCCATACTCACAAACTTCCTGCTAATCCCTTCTCACCTTTCCTAAGATGTGGTGCTCAAACTGCACCTAAAACTCCAGCTGAGATGCATCTGCAATTCCTAAAGGCTAAATGAAACCAAGGATATGGTGTGTGTGCTTTTTTTTTTAAAAACCTTAGCAATTTTCCCCGCCACATTCAAGGACTGACCACTCCTTGTAAGGTTACAGTCGATGAGAATTTTGCTTTTGGATTATGAAGGATGTGAGGAAATTGTTGTGAAAATAAAGAGGGTTGCGGGGTTAGCTAGGGACCATAGTTGTCAGCCACTGAAAATCAGCCTCAAGTTGGGGTAAGAATTTTCATCTTCCTTGGAAAAAACCTTCCAGACAATAGCTCCTGAACATGCTCTAAAATTGCAAGCAAAAATTAATCCAGCACAGAACCGTCAACAGGTCTGTTTAATGTCCCAAACAGGACTCATCTCATCTTACTCTCACTACTGATGTCAAAGTGAGTTTAATTGGAATGGCAGAGTAGACTTAAGATGCTGAATAGCCTCCTCTAGTTCCTATATTTCTGTGAGTACTCCAAGGGTTTTTTTTATGCAGGGTAATCGGATTTGATTTATGTTTATTCCAGCATTGTGGATGGTGCTGGCTAAGCCAACATTTCACGTCCATCCCGAAGGAAGGCAGCCTTGATTGAACCACTACTGTGCATTGGCTGTGTTGTTGTCAGGAAGGGAGGTCCACGATTTTGACCCAGCAGCAGTGAAGAAACAGCAATCTATTTGCAAGTCAGCACAGTGAGTGGAGAGAGGGGAACTTGTCGATGGTGCCTGAACCTCTTCACCTCACTCTCTTAAAACCCCACCTCTCTGACCAATGTTCGGCATCAACCCTAATCACTCCTGTGAAATATCTTAGATTAAATATCTTAGATTTATTACATGTGAGGTGCTACACAAATGCACACTGTTGTTACAAAGAGAGGTAAAATCACTTGTTGCAATTTTGTACTTAGTTAAACAAGGAGAGTGTCTTAAGTGTTTGTACGGAGACAAAATCAAGCTGATATTCAGCTGCCTCTCCAAAATAACCCCCACCCTCATCTCAAATAAATTCAATTACGTTGCCAAGGCAACCTGGCTTCTGGTTTTCAGCACTCAATGCCCACGATACATGAATTCACCTGCTAATCCAACAGCTCAAGTGGGTATTGAGATCTGATTACCGTTTGTACCTGCAGGGAGCAGATGAAAAAGATTTAGCACAAATGGGATCTTGGACGATTCATGAAACCATCACAGAGACAGACATGTCTCCTGATATTGGGTGGGGGAGGGTGGGGGGCAACCGAAGATAACAAGTTGCCCTTTTCCTCCAAAACTGAATGGCAAAGGTTTGACTGATTTCCTCCTCCCTTCACCCGCCTGAAACACTTATTAAAAATCAGTCTATTTCAGTACACATTTTCCTTTCCTGACTTACAACTTTAATTTGGATGCTGCATCTCATTTTTCATTTGAGCTAAAAGCTTTGCACAGCCCATTTTCATTTTCGGACTAAAAAGTGGGAAATGAAATGGCTTTAAACCAAGGAAATTGGGGAAGAGGATAAAACTCACTGAGTGTTGTATCCAAAACGTTACCTGATTCAAGCACAGGGGCTGAATATTAAACACATTTGGGCATGTGTGTGTATGTGCGTGTGTGCACACGTTCAGGGCAGTAATGTGTTATTTTTCTTTGGTTTTTCAATTGATCAACTATTGAGAGTTCAGGAGGGCTTAACACAGTAACTACCACTTGATTGGTTCTTAGGAAAGTAGATACAGCTCTTAATGTGGATCAGGTATCCACAGACAACTGGTCTGCAAAGCGAAAGCAGCTGAATCTCTCTCTCTCTCTCTTCCCTACCTCCCCCACACCCAACTTTTGTGGAAAAGAAACAGAAAATCACTGTACAGTTATTCTTGCTCACTAGTTCCCTGTAAACTACTCTCTCTCAGATTGCCTGCTGAAATGAAAACAAGTGGGAAAAACAATCACCTTCACAGGCACTGGAAGGAATAATTCTCAAACAGCGATTGAACGGGGGCATCAGTCTGCAAACAACCTTGACCCATCAGCAAAGAATTGAGGTCCTGAAAATAAACAACTGACCCCTGTGGCCCGGACGGGTGCTGTCAAACTGTTTCTTGTTGTTCTTCTGTTTTTCTACCTCAAAATCCTTGCCTTGACTTTTTGACACAGTGTCTTTGTATGTGCATGGGAACTTTTATAGTGTTGTAAGTTAACAATTCAAGTTTCTTTTCTTGTTGTTTGACTATAATAAGTCACCCTTTTCTTATAAATGGGAAAATGTGACACGCATTTGCTTTCAAGCTGAATTAGACTTTGGTGTTAACAAACTTCAACAAGTGTGATAACTCTGAGAATAGTGGGGCTCTGATTTGAAGGTCACACCCTCATTCAGCCATGATGTGAAGGTGCCGGTGTTGGACTGGGGTGGACCAAGTTAAAAATCACACAACACCAGGTTAATGTTCAACAGGTTTATTTGGAAGCACTAGCTCTCGGAGTGCTGCTCCTTCATCAGGTGTTTGTGGAGTAAAAGATCGTAAGATGCAACTGAAATTATATATTGAAAAAGACCCGGATTGTTTGTAAAGTCTCTCACCTTTAGAATGACCATGTTGGGTTCAGTTCTTTCATATGTAAATCTCAGACTGTTTAAAAAAATTTACATTCTCAAGTGAACTTTAACAATTGGTGCCGTATCCGCACATATAACGCATTGAAGGTGTGAGGTGCCCTGTCTGAGGCTGTCTGTGCCCCAATGTACAGACTGATTCTAATCTAAAAAAGGGATTTACGGAATCTTACAGGGACTCATGCAGTTTGAGCAAATAAAATGTAATTCTACAAGTACAAATTCACCTGATAAACGTACGTGTGTGCACGCACGCACACTGGGCGGGGTATGCGTGCCTGTGAGAGTGTGTATGTGTATGTGTGAGAATGTGAGTGTAAAGAGGTATAATTCTGTGAAAGGGTGCGTGCGTGGGTATGAGTGTGGGTGTGCTGTGTGAGCATATGAGAGAACACTTGCGTAGAGAGAGACATCGGGCGTGGGCGCGCAAGAGAGAGACATCGGGCGTGGGCACGCAAGAGAGAGACATCGGGCGTGAGCGCACGAGAGAATGCGGGCACGGGCGCACTAGAGACAGCAGGCGCGCACGAAAGAGAGACTGCACGTGCATGAAAGGGACTGCGCATGAGAGAGAGCGTACGTGCGGAGAGAGAGTGCGTACGGAGAGAGAAAGAGAGAGCGAGGATACGCAGGCAGAGAGAGAGCGAGGATACACATGAGAGAGAGCGCGCGAGCGTGCGCATGAGAGAGAGGGAGAGAGCGAGGGCGTGCGAGAGAGAGTGAGAGCGAGTGTGCACGAGAGAGAGGGAGAGAAAGCGCGCGTGTGAGAGAGAGAGAGAGAGAG
>NC_057725.1:29559415-29594395 GCF_004010195.1 Chiloscyllium plagiosum
TGCGCGCATGAGAGAGTGTTGTCTGAGAGCGTGCTTGAGAAAGAGAGTGTGTGGGAAAGGGAGTGTGAATGAGAGAGAGTGTGCGCGCTCGCACTGGAGAGTGAGCGTGCACGAAACAGAGACAGCGCGTGTGTGTGAGAATGAGAGAGTGTGCGTGAGAGAGAGCATGAGAGAGAGTGCGTGAGAGAGAGTGCGCGCGAGATAGTGTTGTGTGAAAAAGAGAGTGTGAATAAGAGAGAGAAAGCGCGCATGACAGAGTAGGCGCACGAGAGAGTACGCGCGAGTGTGTGTGAGAGTGTGGGAGAGAGAGAGAGAATGAGAGAGAGAGAGAGCGACAGAGCGCGCGAGAGAGAGTGAGTGTCTGTGAGAGAGTGAGAGAGAGTATGTGCAAGAGAGAGTTAGAGAATGAGAGAAAGTGAGTAAGAGCGAGAATGAGAGAGAGGGAGTGAGTAAGAGAGAGTGTGTCTGAGAGTGTGAGAGGGAGAGTGCGCAAGAGTGCGCGTGCACGCGAGAGTGTATGTGAGAGTGTGTGTGTGGGTGTATGTATGAGTGTGTGTGTGTGTAAGTGTGAGTGTGTGAGTGCAAGAGAGAGAGAGCGCAAGAGAGTGTATCATACAATGGGGTCACCTGTAGTGTGACATGAACCCAATGTCCCAGTTGAGGCCATGGGTACCAAACTTGGCTATTAGCCTCTGCTTGGCCATTCTGCATTGTTGCCTGTCCCGAAGTTCGCCTTGGAGAATGATCACCCAAAGGTCCGAAGTCGAAAGTCCTGGACCACTGACTGGGAGGGAACACTCCTGTCTGTTGATTGTTGTGTGGGTGTCCATTCATCCATTGCCGTAGCGTCTGCTCAGTCTCACCAATGTACCATGTCTCAGGGCATCCTTGCTTGCAGTGTGTGAGATGGTCAACATTGGCCGAGTCACATGAGTACCTGCCAGGTACGTGGTGGGAGGTGTCCCTGTTTGTAATGGTGGTATCCATGACAACACTCTGACACGTCCTGCAGCATCTGCTGTGACAGGGTTGTATGGTGTTGTCCTGAAAGTCGGGCAGTTTGCTGCAAACAATGATCTGTTTGAGGTTTGGTGGCTGTTTAAAGGGGAGAAATGGAGAGGTGTGGAAGGTCTTGGTGAGGTGCTCATCCTCATTGATAATGCATTGCAGGCCGGGAAGAACATGGCATAGTTTTTCGGCTCCTGGGAAATACTGGACAACGAAGGGTACCCTATCGGTTGCAGCTCATGTCTGTCTCCTGAGGAGATCATTACGATTTCTCGCTGTGGCAGTCAATGAGTTAAGCATCATACCCCATTCTTATGAGGGCATTCTTGAGTATTTCCAAGCGCCCGTCACGTTCCTTGTCATTTGAACAGATCCTGCACATGCATAGGGCTTCTCTGTCCAGGTTGGCTGTTTTAATGTGTTTCGGGTGGAAGCTGCAGATGTGTAGCATCGTGAAGTTTGCTGTGGGTTTGCGGTAGAGTAAGGTGCTGAGGTGCCCATCCTTGATGGAGATGCATGTGTCCAAGAGTGAGACAGACACTAGAGAGTTGTTCATGGTAAGTTTGATGGTGGATGAAACTCGTTGATATTACTATGTAGTTCTTTCAGGGCAACCCACACCTTCAGTGCAGTATATGGGCTGGCTTGGCACTTGTTGTTAAAGTTTACTTGAGAATGTAACTTTAAAAAAAAGTCTAAGATTTACATCTGAAAGAACTGAAACCAACAGGATTTGGAGATGCTGGTGTTGGACTGGGGTGTACAAAGTTAAAAATCACACAACACCAGGTTATAGTCCAACAGGTTTGTTTGGAAGCACTAGCTTTCGGAGCGACGCTCCTTCATCAGGTGATTGTCGCTCCGAAAGCTAGTGCTTCCAAATAAACCTGTTGGACTATAACCTGGTGTTTTGTGATTTTTAACTTGGAAACCAACATGGTCATTCTAAAAGATGAGAGACTAAACAAACAATCCAGGTCTTATTCAATACATAATTTCAGTTGCATCACACTGTAAACTTTTGCTATAAATTCTGTGTCTTACGATCTTATTCTCCACAACCATCTGATGAAGGAGCAGCGCTCTGAAAGCTAGTGCTTCCAAATAAATCTGTTGGACAATAACCTGATGTTGTGTGATTTTTTAACTTCATTAAGTCATGACACCATCAATTTAACTTTTCCTCAGAATGGTGTTTCTGGCAAACATTAATTCTTTGTGAACCAAAGCTTCTTTTATACAAACAGAATGTCTAAGCGTTTATTTCCATTTATGCACTTCACAATGATCTGTTGGCACATTTAAAATGTCTGAGATATGCCCGTCATCCTTCAAGTATCACTGGTGCAAATTTATGGGTCTCACAGCCACCTAAACTCTGTGATCGAAGGAGCACAAGTTTGGGAATTCTGCGGTGAGTAACTTACCTCCCGATTCCCAAAAACCTGTCCACCATCTAGTAGGCATAAGTCAGGAGTATGATAGAATACTCAACACATCAGCTCCAGTAACACTCAAAAAGTTTAACAACATCCAAAACATTTTCTACACCAACATCCAAAACAAAGCAACCTGTTTGATTAGTGCCTCATTAAGCATCTCAAAAACCTTAACTCTCTCTAACATGGGTGACTGCAGTCTGTTCCTTCTGGAAGATGAAACTTTCTTCCCTCACTGGTGACTGTAGTATGTACCTCCTGGAAGATGCAGCAACTTGCTCAGCCTCTTTCAACTGCATGTCTCAAACACATGACCATCTGGAAGGACAAGAGAAGCAGACACATGGGAACACTCAGGAAGTTCCCCAACAAATCATAGAAGAAGCAGAGGTGGAACCAGATCTTATTTGTTCACTGTTGCAGAGTCAAAATGCTAGACTTCAGTCACCTAACATCACTGTCGGTGTACCACATATAGTGCAGTCATTTCACCACCACCATCAAGGACAAATAGGGATGGCTGATAAATACCAGCTTTTCCTCCTCCTATAAATGAGTGAAAATAAATAAATTATAGATAAAAACATTCAATCATTGCCACAGTGCAAATCAGTTATTCTAATAAATCAGTGTTTCATTATTTCTAATAGTTTCTGTAGCAATAAAAATAAATACAGCTGGCCTTAAATTGGTGCAAGGATTTGGCTGTGTGCAATTAGCCTCTAACTGACCCAGGGAGGCAGTTCAACCTCGAAGCCTTAAGGCAACACAAAGCTAGAAATAAGCAGCAAAATACCACACAGCAGGATTGTTATTTGTTATAATGCTCTTCCTTACAAAAAATCAACTGTAACTTATGATGTCTGTCAACAAGGACACTCTCTCCATCCAACTTTTTCCTGTTGGAATCTTCACCTTCCCCAATTTAAGCCAACATTCTCTTCCTTTTCTGACATTGAGGATTGGATGAAATGTCGATGTATCTGTCCCTTTGTACATCTGTGTAAATAACTGGATCTCATCCAAGAGCAGCTCTGAGTGAAGTAACATTAAAGAACAGATCACAAACATATGTGGGAGCTGACAATATTTTGTGTCACCAAATTTCAGAGCACAAATATTTAGCACAATCCAGGGTGCAGAGAATAAAGTGTTCTGACCATCTTAAAGGGGTTTCTTCTTTAAATGTAACACAGACACTCACTCTTAAACTAAGCAAGGTAGGATAGCGAAAGATGGTGCTCCTTGTGCAAAGCCTAGGGATGCAGAACACAGCAAAGCAAACTTTGGGAAATACAGACTATCCCAGATTGTCAAACAGCCTGCCAATGTGTTTCAATATATGGAGTAAAGTGCCACCTAGTGCAGTGAATCAGAAAGTTACATTACCTGATATCAATGACATAACAGGGTAAGAACAGCACCAACACACAAGGGAGAGAGGCAAAGGTAGATGTAAGGTCAGGATGGATGAGATTTTAATTGTTAAAGAGGCAGTCTTGTTTCTGAAATTAGGAGATCATCAGGAGGGCACTCATTCCAGGAGGCTTGAGTGTAATATCTGGGCCTGATACTCCTTTACACAGTTGTCAATTTTTTTTAATATAGAAAACCAAGGTTTCTCTGCTCTTGGTGGACATTAAAGAAAATTAAAACCTTCATTTAAGGGATGTAGAGTCATTGGCTAGGCCAGCAATCACTTCTCATCCCTAACTGCCCAAGAAGAAGTAATGATGAACCACCTTCCTGAATCACTGCAATTCTTGTGGTGTCGGTACATCCATAATCTGTTAAGAAGTAAGTTCCAAGGCTTGGACCTAGTGACAGTGAAGGACCAGTAATATAGTTCCATGTCAGGATCATGTGTGTGGCCTCGAGGGGAACTTGCAGACGCTGTTGTTCTCATGTATCTGCTCTCCTTGTCTCTCTCTGGGTGGCATGTGATAAGTAAACTGTGGGACTTAACATGCATAATTTTTCATGTTAGTTGTTATAGGCCTGGATTTCTGAGGTTGAGTTAGGAACTAGTAGGTTTTCCAGTGCGTCTGAAGATAATCATCAACTTGCATTTTTGTAACCATGGTGATTTTGTTTTAAAACTGTTTTCGACACCTGGCTGTAGAGTGGATGGGCTTTGTGCACTAATGCACTCTGGTTTACTTTAGATTGTTTGTGATCTCAAAAGGCAAATAATGGGACTTCAAAAGGTTTTAAAAAGGTTTTTTTAAAAGCTTGGGGCAGGCACACTTGACAGAGTGTGAGAGAGAGAGAGAGAGAGAGAGAGAGACTTTTACTGGTGCGCTTTAGCCTTAGAAAGACCTTGGAACATGATGGCTGTATAAAATAGTGCTCAAGAAGAAACAGGTAGAGTTAGTTATGTCCTTAAAGTGAAGAGATGGGGTTGGTTCTAGACTGGATAAAAATGCAGAAGTGGTTTATTAAGCTCAGTGCAGTGAAGTTTAAATGTACAATAGCTCCAGGAAGAATCTACTGCAGTTCCACTTTAAAAATTGAAGTCCCAAGTGACTAAAATCTACCTAGGAGTTGGGTAAAGAAACGCAGGTGAGTAGTATATGAGACCAAGACAGAAAGTACATTCTGCACTTTGCCAGCCTCAGAGTTCCCTCCAAGTGATGTTCAACATGAAGCCATGATTCTGTGAGAATGACTTACAATGTCAGGTTGTTGCTCAACTAGTCTGTGGTACAAACTTAGAGACAAAATAAAACTGCAGGTGCTGGAATCCAAAGTAGACCCAGCAGAAGCCTAGAAAAACACAGCAAGCCAGGCAGCATGAGGAGATGGAGAAGTCAACATTTTGGGTGTAACCCTTTTTCAGTCTGTGGGACAACTCTCGCAATTTTGGCAGAAGCACCCAGATGTTAGCAAGGAGGACTCTGCAGGACAGACTGGGCGGTTATCATTTCCAGTGGCCTAGTCAGTGCTGGGTGCTGTCTCCCCTTTTATTCCTTTTGTTGTACTTTCTCATACTTTGATATAATTGCCATTTCAGATGGCACTTAAATGTGGAGCCAGAGTCATATGTAGGCCAGACTAGGTGAGGATGGCAG
Source organism: Chiloscyllium plagiosum (assembly GCF_004010195.1). Classification (NCBI taxonomy): domain Eukaryota; kingdom Metazoa; phylum Chordata; class Chondrichthyes; order Orectolobiformes; family Hemiscylliidae; genus Chiloscyllium; species Chiloscyllium plagiosum. The sequence goes on from NC_057725.1 coordinate 29,564,934, forward strand.
ATTTCCCTTCCCAAAGGACATTCATACAGGTTTTTATGACAAATCAGCAAGGTTCACAGTCATGATTTATTAAGTGAAGTCACATTTTGCGGTCTGCCCAGTGGGGTTTGAACTCATGTCCCCAGACCATTAGCCTGGGTCTCTGGATTACTAGCCAGTATGTCACCGTCCCCCTTATGCTCATTATTTCAATGACAAGCAATAGAATTCTTCCCAACATTCAGGATACTGGTTACTTTTTTAAAATCAATATCACTAAAGCAGATCATGTCATTTACTCATTTTTTTGTGGGAATGTGCTTAAAATTTAAACCATACTTTATTGGTCAGAGAGTCTTTTGCAGTGTCAAGAGATGGTAAAAGCCACTTTATAAACTAAATCTTTCTGCATGAATGTATAATTCAGATAGAGACTGAATACAGGCAAAGAAACTGAAGCACAGAAGAAAAGATTGGCTGAATCTGGTCTTATTCATTAGACATCGCTAAACTATTACTATGACTGAGATTAGGTAAGAGACTTTGTACATCTACAGTGTTAATAGTCAGGATCCATTTAACTCAACGTTTGGCAATGTCAGTGCAGATTTATTGCTTACCTCCTGCTGCTCTGATAAGCGATAAGGATCAATCACATGGTTGCTTTTATCATATCCTCATCTTGTTCCTTGGCAAACAGGCTAAAGCAATGAAAATTCAATTTGCCACAATGTAAATACTCCAGCTGCACGCTGTAAACATCTTTCTCCAGAGGTGTAATAGTTAACTGCATTCTTCAAAATTACTTTACTGGCAGCAAGTTGCTGTTTAATGTCCCAACCTATGACAGATATCAATGCAAGTTGTTTCTTTTAGCAGTCCTTTGAACAGATGATCCCATCACAATCTAAGCAATAGGAGCAGGAGCAGGCTGTTGAGTTATTCGAGCCCAATTGGTCATACAATGAGATTATGGCCAATCTTTGGCCTTAAGAGTACCTTCCTGCCCCATTCCCACCTCGATTCATGGCGTATCAAAAGAGAACAGACAGTGGGAGCAGAATCAAGAATGACTTTTGAAATAGAATTGGAAAAATATGTAAAAAGAGGGCAATGGAGGGACAACAGAAAAGAGTGGGGTTAATTGGATAGCTCTTTCAGAGACCTGACAGAGGTACAATAGCCGAACGGTATGCTGTGAGATTTTATGAGGTATCAGTGGAAGTGTCTACATATTCCCAAAGGTTCCCAGTGGTTCACAATGATTTCTGTCATTGGACCTAATAAGATACTTTTCACAAAGGCTGCCTCTAACCTTCAGAGATTGGGAATGGACATCCTCATAGGAGCATGAGAACAAAAGAAATCATCAACTCCAATTTTCCTTCTTAATCCTTATTACCTCAGCCTGAAAATCTATTATTAATCTCTGACCTGAATATATTAATTGACTGAGCGTCCACAGCTCTCGAAGCATAAAATTCCGAAGATTCACTGCTCAAACAAATATAAGCTGCAGTGGAAAGGTTAACTCTGGTTTCCTCTTTGTAGTTGGTGCCAGATCTGTTGAGTTTCTGCAGCAATTTCCAGTGTTTGCTTGCTTCAGATCTCCACCATGCACAATTCTTTTGTTTTATTTTAAACATGAGCTGCTCTTGGCATTGTGTAGTTACAGCCAAAGCTGAGGGATCAGCAGAATCATACATGGGACTGGTTCTCCTCAACTCTTTTTCCCTCCCACATTTTGTGGAAAGTAGCCTTGTTTTCATCGATTCTCAAGTAACAGTTATCACTGACAAGTTTCATATCTATTGCCTCACTGTAGCAAGGGGTAATTAAGAGTTACCTGTGTTAGTGAGAGACTGGAGTCACATATAGGTGTACACCAGGCAAGGATGACAGTTTTCATTTTGTATCAGTTAGCTGTTCCCCATGATGATAAAACCTTTTTGATATAATTTTAAGATTTATCCATCTATTGGTACAGCCTAGCCAAGATGATAGAGGGATGTACAACTGTCAGCCTATATGTTACACTCACTGTCTCTCAAAAGAATGTCATAACTGTATTCTGCTCGTTTCTTGCAAGCTAGTGCAGAAAAAAATCTCATTCTACCTGCCTTACATTGCTGTGCCAAAAGAATTGTTACTTGTTCCTGATGATGGCAAGGCTGGTATTTATTGTCATCTTAGGTTGTTCTTTTCCCAGCCAGTAGCAAGTCTCTGTGATCTGTTGCTGGCTGCTGACTCTCACTTTCTGGAGAGGGCTGGACTGCTATTTCAGCAGAGATCACATCATTGAGGGGTAAAGCACTTTTATGGAGAACTGTCAGTAAGTGTGGCCTCCTGGACTGGTCCTGATTGCCTGAGGGGATCAGGGAGAAACTTTCTAGAACCCATTTGCCTTACTGACTCTGTTTTTGTTGACTAGGTGGGAATAGAAATTATCACCCTCAAATGCTTCAGACACGATGGTGAGAAGTAGCCAAGTCAACCACCAGTTTTGTACATCCACATCTCTAGCTACTCATAGCATGGCAATCAACCTTATTTTTGAACTCAGTTGTTTACAACCAAGAGCAGTTTGAAGCTGGGGCTACAAACAGGCACGGACAAAAGTGAGATGGCAGGCAGGACACTGATGAATCAGGTTAAGTTTTAGTGACAAGTTTTCAACCGTCAGTGAACAAATTAATAAAGACTTAGAGAAACTGCTTTCACACCACGCAAAACCAGGCTCCTTCCAAAATTCAAACTTCATTATGTTATTAAAAGTTGCAAACGAGGAGAATAGGACTAGAGTGGGTTAGATATTAAAGGGCATGGGGAATGGGCGGAGGGAGACTAACTGAAAACATCTTTAAGATTTCAGAGCTGGCACAGGCTCAATGGACTGAATGGCCTCCTCCTGTGCTAGATGGTTCGGAGACTCTGTATTTTACAATCCTTTGCTTATTCCACACAGCCTGTCTTCCACCCAGTGTAATCCTACTCTCCTACTCAATCCTTGTACCCTTCAATATTCCACTCTGACCCTCACACTCCATACTCTTATAATCCTTTTTAACTAAAACTCGATTCCCTTTTACTCGAATGCGTGAACTCTACGTTAGCAGCATTTTGCAGCAAAGACATCCAGATTGTTGTTATCCTCTTATTGCTGAGTCACCAACTCGTGGAAGTAATCCAGCATTGTATATTCTGTCATCTTACCCTTAAAATTGTAACCTTCTAGGGAAGAAAATCCTAAATTGTCAAAGTGTTTTATGGTAGCCATAAACCCTCTATCCTTGGCACTGTCCCAGGGGTAAATTAATAAGCTGACAAACAAGAACTAAAAAGGTGGCTTCCACACCAGGTTTTACAACAGACAATAGGTGCAGGAGTAGGCCTTTCAGCCCTTCGAGCCTGCACCGCCATTCAACATGATCATGGCTGATCATTCCTAATCAGTATCCTGTTCCTGCCTTATCTCCATTTACAGTACAAGAACCATGAGGGAGAGTTAAGTGTGCAATAATTCTAAGGTTTTTGCTATTCTGTGTTCCTGAAGTTGGAGTACAGCCAACATGCTGCAATCCTGTAAAGTAAATCTATTTTAATAAAATGCTACTGTTGAGAAATAACATTAGAATCAGACCCCTTCCTCACATGCCTCAACTCTTGTTGATCTCAATTTACTTTAATGATTGGATTGCTTTAGACTTTTGATGTAATCTTGGCGTATTGTTGATACTGGCCTGAAATTTCTATTAAATTCTAACTGCAAGCCAAAGGCAATAGCTGATGTAACCAAGACCATATTTGGACCAGACACCAACTCAAGTCAACGTTTGATGTCTGAGAATTTAAATCTGGTCTCAATTTCCTCAACTTTTTACCATAGAAGGAAAAAGGATAAGCACACTCAGTGAGGTTCAGAGCTAAACAATGTCAAGGGCACAAAGCACTTATTAATAAACAAGGAGAAAGGCAGCAGCTTGTTCATCCTCCAAGACTGAAACAAAAAACTTTTTTAAACCACAAAAGAAACTCCTTTCACCTTATCATCCCATTATTCTGCAATGCCTCGATCCATTGTGGCGGCACGGTGGCTCAGTGTTTGGTACTGCAGCCTCCCAGCACCAGGGTCCCAGGTTCAATTCCAGCCTCAGGCAACTGTCTGTGTGGGTTTTGCACATTCTCCCTGTGTCTGCGTGGGTTTCCTCCGGGTGCTCCGGTTTCCTCCCACAGTCCAAAGATGTGCAGGTTAGGTGAATTGGCCATGCTAAATTGCCCATAGTATTAGATGCATTGGTCAGAGGGAAATGGGTCTGGGTTGGTTACTCTTCGGAGGGTCGGTGTGGACTTGTTGGGCTGAAGGGCCTGTTTCCGCACTGTAGGGAATCTAATCTAATCTCCACGGCCTCATCCCTATCTATCCCTGCAATGGCCTCCAGCTCCTCTCACTGAACTCGCCTCTTGAGCGTTCTCGATTGTGATTAAGAAGGCAATGCTAAGCTATCTTCATGAACTACTGCTATCTGAGTGGTGTAGGTGCACCCACACTGCCTTTTGGGAGAAAATTCCAGTTTTTCGACTCAGCAACTGTGATGGAATGGCAATATAGCTTCAAGTTTTTTAAATTATCTCTTGTAGATATTTTGAAACCATTTTGTTCTTATGGATCTTATGGGCAAGACTATAAACCTCTTTAAATGTAACACTATCCTCAATGTATCTAACTAGCCATCATTCTTAGAAGATTTTATTCCTCAAGAAATGCATATTTTAGAACTATGAATTATTTCTTATAGGTGCTTACTCAATATATCTTTTGTCAATTGAGAAGAGTCAGCCAATAATTGAGGCCTACTGTTCCAGAAGCCTCCTGACTTTACAAATGTATTTTTTTTTATTCATTTGTGGGACTTGGGGGTCACTGGCTGGCCAATATTGATAGCCCATCCCTATTTGCCCTTGAGAAGGTGTGGTGAGCTTCCTTCTTGAACCGCTGCAGTCCACTTGCTGTGGGTGGACCCACATTGCCGGTAGGGAGAGAATTCCAGGATTTTGACCCAACAACAGTGAAGGAACGGCAGTATATTTCCAAGTCAGAGTGGTGAGTGGCTTGGAGGGGAACTTGCAGGTGGTGATGTTCCCAAGTACCTGCTGCCCTTGTCCTTCACGATGGAAATGATCATGGGTTTGGAAGGTGCTGTGTAAGGATCCTTGGTGAATTTCTGCAGTACTTCTTGTAGATAGTACACACTAGTACAACTACCTCATTAAATCACCAAGGTGATTAATGTACCTGTCTGGTCTGGACGAAAGAAATTCATTAGGAGAAAGTCAGGAGTGCAGATGCTGGAGATCAGAGTCAAGAGTGTGGTGTTGGAAAAGCACAGCAGGTCAGGCAGCATCTGACATTTCTGGCATAAGCTCTTCATCAGGAATGTGGCTTGTGGGCTGGAGGGTTGAGAGATAAATGGGGGGGGGTGGAGTTGGGAGGGAGGGTAGCTAGGAATGCGATAGGTAGATGAAGGTGAGGGAGAAGGTGATCGGTCAGAGAGAAGGATAGAGCAGATAGATGGGAAAGACGGTGGACAGGTCAGGAGGGTGGTACCGAGGTGGAGGCTTGGGCCTGGGATAATGTGAGGGGACGGGAGATGAATAAACTGCTGAAATCTACATTGATACCATGTAGTAGCAGGGACCCAAGGTGGAATATGAGGCTTTCTTCCTCCAGGCGTGGGAGGGGGAGTTGAAGTGTTCAGCCACAGGGCGGTGGGGTTGGTCGGTGCGGGTGTCCCAGAGATGTTCTCTGAAAATGATTCGCAAGGAGGCATCCTGTTTCCCCAATGTAGAGGAGACCACATCAGATGCAACAGATAGAGTAGATGACATTGGTGGAGATACAGGTAAATTTCTGTTGGATGTAGAAGGATCCTTTGGGACCTTAGACAGAGCTGAGGGGAGTGTTGTGGGCACAGGTTTTGCACTACCTACTGTGGTAGGGGAAGGTGCTGGGAGTGGGGTGTGGGTTGGCACTTCCTGCAGTGGGATTCACCTTCCTGGTGCACTCACCTTCTCCCTCATCTTCATCTATCTCTCAGCCCCCTGCCCACAAGCCACATTCCTGATGCCCAAAAGACCGATTCTCCTGTTCCTCGGATGCTGCCTGATCTCCTGTGCTTTTCCAGCACCGCACTCCCGAAAGCAATTCGCATCAGGTATTGTCGTTAATGACTGTTTATTGTAAATCAATTACCTCTTTAACAAATGGCAAACAAAATCAGATTAAGAATTACTTTTACACAATCTGTGCTTTATCTCTTTTAAAAACCCAAATACGCATACATACAGAATAAGACAAGTATTTGAGCGGAAAAATATAAACAAGGAAATCAGATTCCGTAGATCAGAACTTCAATGCACAAGGGTGGGATGAGTTAAGTTTGATTTTTAACAACGACTAGATAACATTGTCTGTAAAACAGCAAACAATCCAAAAAGGCAGCTTTCCTTAACTCAAAGACTCATGGTGTCACTCTGTCAACCGATACTCTGAAAAGTAATATTACCTAGTGTAGCTGAAATGTGTGCCACATTTGACCTTCAAGTTACAAAATTTTGCCTGGTACATTTAGTTATTTAGGAGGGTCCAGCTTCCATTTTCCAGGTTATTTTTCCTTCTGGACTACATGTGGTTCCTGACAATCTTATTGGATGGAGTGATGTAGAGTGACTGGATAAAATGGGATTGAGAAATTCCGTATTGAAGAAGAGATAGTTTCCACTGCCAGGAAAGAGAGTAACCATAGGGCACTAGGTGAGCAAAGAGCTACAGAAGAACATTTTTTAATGCCCTGACTGAAAGATTTCTGGGAGCAGATTTACAAGTAGGTTCTCATAAGTTATTTGGATATATATTTGAAAAGGAATAAGTTTTCAGGGGTGTGGGGCAAGAGTAGAGAAAGTGAGACTAATTGGATAATTCTTTCAAAGACACATGCACAATGTATTTCTAGGGAAATCAGATAAGCATTAGGGACAATGCAATAAAAAAAGTTGACGAGGTGAGATAAGATTGTGCGTTCAGAGGGTCCCGTGGAGCATAAATATTAACATGAACCAAACTGGACTCCATTGATACTTCTGTAGATTTTCTGTGAATTGATGTAATATTTTAATATTGATGGAATTTTAAGTTATGTATTAGTCTGTTGAGATTCCTTTCAGCTATTAGCCAAATGCTGAAGAAACTGACCATTACCGGAGAAAGGAAGAGCCACCAGACATACACAAGAAAATTTCTCAGATTTTCAGGATCAGGACCAAAAGATTTCATGATTTATTGTTCACATCTAACCTGAAAGAAAGTTTGCATTCAAATAGGGTGATGTCATCTCACTCCAGACAGAATATGTTTTAGCAGTGCCCCTCAGATTATCTTCTGATGTTGTATAATTGGAAAATAACTTACCAGAGCAAAATTAAGTATGCTCTTTCTGGATTCTCTTGGGCTATGCATTGGTAAGGTCAGCAACATTCTTCATAACATATTGAAAATTTACAATTATAAAAGCTCACTGTCCTAAAGAAAGCCATTCAATTCATCATGTCTGTGTAAAAGGAAATCAAAATTAATGCTCCTGCACCATTGTCTCTCCATAATCCTGCACCAATTTCACTGCCCCATTCTCTTCCCCATCCTTGTATCAATGCCAAACTAATCCAATTGTTCAATTCACTTTCTTAGCCCTGTAGCAATTACAATCTATTCCCACTGCTCCATTTTCTCCCCATTGCCCTGAATCATTAATTGAAAACAGAGTGCCGACAATCACTATTACCCCCACTATTTGACAAGTCATCACAAATATGTGAATACCCAAGTAACTACAAAGACGAACAATTTGCCTGACTGTCTACTGTTCAAGACAAAAGAACAATTCATACCAAGCTTTTTCAATAAGAGTAAATGACCAATTATTGTAAACAAATATATTCTTTAATAAATGGCAGAGAAAAAAGATCACTAATCTATGCTACTTCAAAACTACACACCTCAAACACCAAGCAGAGACACATTCATTCGCACAGAGAACAGACAAATTAACATAACTATTACAGGTGGAAAAATGATTACTGTGGATCAACCTCCTGAGCACAGGTTAGAGAGTTATTTTTCACAGATGGTTGGATTTTAGGAATGATGAAACAAGATTGAAGAGAAATGTTTTTTAATCTATGATTCAAAGCTGATATATCTTGATTTTGTCTTATAATAGAATTGTCTCTTTTAAGTGTCTAGTAGTTTGTTTTTAATTTTCCTTTTCATTCACACAGAGTGGGGGGGAGGGGGGGAGGGAGAGAGAGAGAGAGAGAGAGAGAGAGACACCTTTTGTTTGTTGGGTGTTTCTGGCTGCAGTGTCCTGTAACAAACTGCGGCTGGGTCAATGCGAAGATTTCTGGTGCTGCTTCCACAGTGAGACCACCCCTCTGCTCCAAAAGCAACATCAGCTCATCCAGCTGCAAATGTACAATATCATCTCACTTGGCAGTGACTTGCAAAACTCTCTTGGTAATGTAGGCAAGATAGCATTGTCCAACTTCCATTCCTGTTGAGTGCAAAAAATAAAAGATATGGTCCCTTAAAATACCAATTTTCAGCAATAATTTGAAGTTGAGACATCTTCCCTGGTGTTCTGGCCAGTGTTATCATGAAAACAATATCCTTTTGTTCCTGCAGTGCTTTTTGTAGGAGCATTTTATGCAGACATCAGCTGGAATTTCCAACATTAACAAGTAACCGCACTTCAGTAGATTGCAAATTGCTTTTAAATACTGTATACTGAGGCACAATAGAAATGTCAGTTCTTTGTTTTAAACAACAAAATAAATGTAGATCTATAGTTATGCTGTAAATCTCTGCAAACACCACTAACTCAATCTTCAAAACTCTGAACTCGGTACTGATTTAAGATTGGATGTTTCAGAAGTGACCAGTTTTTTTTATCATGTATGATGCCAAATAGTTACAGGTCACTGGTGATTGTGTTTTTAACCGGGATACAGCTGTATCTCTAGATTCAGGATGAGGTGAGAGTTCAAATGCCTTCGGTCTTCCTCTGTCCCCCAAACCCCCAGCAGGGTCTCGTAAAACAAACAATAACTGCACCTTTACCAGGAGGTGGAGAAAGAGAATCATTATTTAACTGCATAAAGGAAGCACCCAAGGCAAGTGCATCCTGTGGAAAGTTCCTTGAAAGGTTACTTTGATTTCAAACATGTTTTGTTTCATTTTAGTTCGCAGGAATTCCAGATACGGAGCACAACGGGAAAACCACAATCAGCTCACACTTTAGCTGCTTACTGCAATAGAAGAAAGTTATAGTGTTTGAATAAGGTGGATTTCTCTTTCAAGCTGCTCAAATGGAGGAAATGAGAGCGAGAAACTAATAGAGGGGGTAGGGCAAAAGGGAAATGCAGAGAAATGGAAACAGTGACAGAAAGAGAAAAGGCAGGCGCGCGCACACACACACACACACACTTTGACATAAAGAAGGTAAGGGAAGAAAAAAAGATTAATACTGGCTGACAGATATAGAGGTACATAGGAGAGGAGACAAAGAGAAAGATAAATCAATGGCATGCCAAGGTATAGTAGAGAGAGACAGGCAGTTGGGAATGAAGTTATGTGGAGAGACACAGATGGAGGAACAGGAGCAGATAGTGGCCAATAAAGCTTTAGATGAACAGTTAGGTATCTAAAGTAATAATGAAAGAGTGAGATTTAAAAATATAACCAGATATTCCTGAATGTGGTGCAAACACCGCGATGACAAACTGTAAACAAAAAGATACTTTCGAAAACCACAGAAGCTCATAGTCTGCTGGAGTCCACCAGGGATCACCTGGGACACAGGTATACTGCTCAGTCCAAAGTGTCTCTGGATTTTATTGGATGTAACCAATATGGACTGTTGTGTGTCACTAGGAAGCAAATCTCTGGACTCATGCTCTGAAGTACCCTTGAGACTCTGAAACTATCTTCTAGGCTTTTCGAAACATGCCCACCAGCTGGGAAAGTGATTGTTCTGCCTGACAATGAGAAGGCAGCTTTCCTGTTCACAGCTGGCTGGGTTTTGGGGAAGTTGCTCCACCCATGTCAGGAGTTTCGATTACAGCCCAGTCCTGGCACTGACCCCTCCCTTACAGAAATTCATCAAAATCAGGACGGTTTTAGATGTGGCTATAAATAGCAATGATGGATTACATTAGCTGCTCCCTGCATCTTATCTACAGATTGATCTGCTGCCAAATTGGAGGAAAATGATTAGAACTTCCTGAATATCATCTGTTTTCATGATTCTGGATATCTTTTTGCCATTACATATTCACTTAATGGCCAGCACTGTTTGAACAACTTTACTAGAAACCCAAAGTAGAGTAAGTGTGAATATGATGTAGAAATTAACCTTCCTTACAACGTACTCTGCTCTGGAGTCAGTGCAAAGTAAGGATCACTTGTTCAGATTTTTAAAAGTTGACAGTGATACAGAAGAGCTGAAAATGTGTTGCTGGAAAAGCACAGCAGGTCAGGCAGCATCCAAGGGACAGGAGAATCGATGTTTCGGGCATAAGCCCTTCTTCAGCCCTTATGCCCGAAACGTCGATTCTCCTGTTCCTTGGATGCTGCCTGACCTGCTGCGCTTTTCCAGCAACACATTTTCAGCTCTGATCTCCAGCATCTGCAGTCCTCACTTTCTCCTCAGTGATACAGAAGAGGTCACTTACTGAAATTATATTGAACCTACAGCAAAGACCCAGGAGCCATTTGGCCCCTTTGCTCTCTGCCAGGGCTAATACACCACAAATCTCACCACCAACCTTCTCCCCATGTTCCCCTTCCCCTTCCCCTTCCACATCTCCCCACCCACCCCCGCCCGCAGAATTCTTAACACGCAAACACCAACCACTTCACAGGAGCACTGAGTTACACTTTACCACGCTCTCTGGGCATTTCAATGTCAGCCGAGGTTCACTAGGTGGCATTCTCAGCTCAGATTCAGAACACTGTGGGGTCAAATCCCACTTCAGGACTTCAGCATAAAATCTGGCAGATACCTCAATGCTGACTGCAGACAGTGCAGTATATGGTCAGGTGGTGCTGTCCTTTAGATGAGACCACAGCTCCACTGGGATAGAAAGGATCACAACACAATGTCAAAGAAAGGCAGGAAGAGAATTTAGAATTCCTACAGTATGGAAACAAGCCCTTCAGCCCAACAAGTCCACACTGACCCTCCAAAGAGAAACCCACCCAAACCCATTCCACCACCATATATTTACACCTGACTAATAACCTACACTATGGGCAATTTAGCTCGGCCAATTCACCTGACCTGCACATTATGGACTGTGGGATGAAACCGGAGCACCCGGAGGAAACCCACGCAGACATGGGGAGAATGTACAAATTCCATACAGACAGTCACCCGAGGCTCGAATCGAACCCGGGTCCCTAGCGGTGTGAGGCAGCAGTGCTAACCGCTGAGCCACCGTGCCACCCCCAGTGAACTGGCCAGCATTTACCCTCAAAAATACATCATGGATTAATGTGTTTTGGGACTTCAATGAGGATACAAAAGATTTAGAAATACAAGATTTTCTTACTGGAATAAATCTGATGGAATTTGGTTTTTAAAATCCTCCATGTTTTACAGCAGTGACCTTCTGGGTGATGAATTAAATATTATCAAGTCTGGCCACACTCCAACAATACATGAGATAATGAGTATGACAGTATTTCACAGGGTGTGGGAGGTTGTCCTGTGATAATGAGTCAGGGCTGAAGTTTTTGTATTCTATATTAGGCTCAAGTCAGGGGTTAAGGGTAAGACTGGAAGCACAGAAGAATTTAATATTCACTTGGACGACTTGAAACCAACTTATTTTATTCTCATAATTTTGAGATTTTTTTTCCTGTTTTGTCAATAATCTGCACAATGCATAAACTGTCAGCATTGAAGAGTCATATAGTCATACAGCATGGAAACAGACCCTTTGGTCCAACCTGTCCATGCCATACATAATCCCAAACTAAACTGCCTGCTCCTGGCCCCTATCCCTCCAAGAGAAGGAGGGAAATTTCAATGCTAATCTCTCTTTAGGTCAAAAGTCCTTCTTTTAACTCTTTTGCAAAATGATACTAAATCAGGAGACAAGTTAAACCAGCACAAAAGTTCAACAAATACTCAACATCTAATTTTAAAACTTAAACCAGTGCTGTGCAATTAGTTCTGCTGAATTAACAGAGGAGTGGCTAGTTGATAGTTTTAACTGGAATTTTAGTGTGAAGTTCCACACATATTTCAGGTGTATGTAAATTTACTAAACATCACTTAGTGAAATCTTTCCATTTTGCCAGGATCAAATTCTGCCACGAGTTCATTAGACACAAACCAATTTAACACAGCTTCTAGGGTTCTGACCTTGTGTTATATTCTCAGCCCTCGCTTTGTCCAACCCAGCTTTCTACATCCCCTAGCACTTTTGGACAAGCAGTTCCAATTCTTTCTATTAGACTGCCCTAACTGGCTGCCTGCGAACCCAGCACACTCCTTGCCAGCTTGCTGGGTTTCATGCTTGACATCCTCTTTGCCAGACAACGGATCCTTCTCTCTGTCTGACTGATGATCTCCTGGTTTTATTACACACGTACCCTTCCCGATTGGCAGTGAGATGACCGAACACTTGCAAGGGTGCTTCTTTTCGTGAATAACATCTTACAGCTTTACACATGTAAATCCAAGTTGGACAGACCGGTCATTGTACCGTGTGCGCTGTTAGGTGGACAGTCTGGAGTCCTCTGGGAAATTCTCATAGGTCCCAATCATTTATAATGTGGTGAAGTCTGATCTGGGAAATCTCACTCACATGCTGGACTGATTTGAAATGCCAGTTGTGAAGGACATTGGATGGGTTAAGGTGAGTAGGTTTAAATGTAACTTATTGTAATTTTGAAGGAAATCAAACCATGGAGGCTCTGCTGACAGATCATTCACAGCCCCAGATGGGCGATTTGTATTTTTTGTCAAAACCTGCACCATTGAAAGCACATGCAGAGCTCCAGAAAAGGCGTGCGAGATTTAGATTACATATTCAGTAGATTCCAAAGGGCTTCATGGTTGATAATTCCAGATTGACTCCATTTTGTGGGGGCTCACACACACACACACACACACAATATTCTAGTATCGCATCCATCCTTAAAAACCTCTGCATGCCTCCCATTTTGGCTTTCATACATTTAACATTTTAATCACTTCTCCATTTTTGACCGTGCCTTCAGTTCTCTTGGCTGCAAGTTCTGGAAGTGCTGCCCGAAAACGAACAATGTTCCTTGCTTCTCCTCCCTTCTTTTAAAATCTTTGATCAAGCTGTCAGTTCTCTGTAGGACACCTCCATATGTCACTCATTGTTAAAACTTGTCTGGTCACTCTCCTGTGAAGTGTCTTGGGTCATCCTACTACATTAAAAGGTGCTATCTAAATGCAAATTGTTGCTGTTGTCATCAATTTTAAAATGATATTTGGATGATAGCAATATAATGGTCGCGTTTTGGGAGAAGGATAGATTCAGCATTCAACACAATCACACCTCACTATCCTCATCAGCGCTTCCTATTTGCCAAAAGCTAAATTTGTGGAAACAAACAAAGGAATCAATTTGCATTTATAAAATATCTTTCACAATGTTATGACATCCCAAAGCAGTTAATAATGCAGCTTTAAAGTATAGAGACTTTTTGGACATGTGACTGACAAATTGTGCACAGCAAGTTTCCACAAGTAGATGTTTTAAGGGAAAGTATTGGACCGAACACCAGGCTGAATTCTTCTGCTTTGTACAAAATATTGCGACCGGATCCTTTACTGACACCTGAGTAAGCAGGCAGGATCTTAGCTACACCTCCACCAATGCAGAACCCTCTCAATACTGACCTGGGAGTGTTACCCTTCATTATACATTCAAGACATGGAACTTGAACTTGCAAATGATGATAGTACTGCTCTCAGTGCCAAGGCTAACATTTACACCTTCTGTGATTTATGATACAGAACCAGTCAACATTAGCAAACTACAATACTGAGAGTTTTTTTTTGTTGAACTTGCATCAGGTGCAGACTCTGTTTTCTGCAACTATTAGGAGATTATGTAATATGCTGTTTAAAAGGGTGGCGGAAGCTGATTCAAAAGCAACGTGCAAAGGCGATTTGGATAAGTACTTAAAAAGGAAAAAGCATCTGCAGGACTGTGGGGAAAGAGCAAGAGGTGACTAATTGGTTAGTGTATTTGAAGCAGCATGAAGAAGTACAAAGTGTTCTTTGTGCTGTTGCATTCTATGATGGCAAGTGGTGACGATGGAGTATTAATAGTCAAAGGCAACGTTGGCATTGATGTCAGAAAGTACATCAAAGGGTGATCAATAAGCGTAATCATGGTGGGGGTGGGGGGGGCATTGAAGCAAATCCAGGAATAGGAGGAATGCAGGTTTTTAGCCCATCCTTTACAATTATCTCCTCCAATTATACCATCCTCTGAGATCTTAGCACTCCTCAAATTCCAATCTCCTGAGCACCACTGATTTTAATCACTCCGCTAATGACAGATGTGCCTTCAGATGCCTGGGTCCTAAACTCTAGAACTCCCTTCCTAAACCTCTCCACATCTCTCTCTTCCGTTTAAAGCCTACTTCTTTAACCAAGCTTTTAGTCACCCATCATAATGTTTCCCTCTTTAGCTCAGTGGCAAACTCTGTTTGGTAATTCATCTGTCAAGTACTTTAGGACGTTTTGTTGTGTTATATAAAGTGCTATATAAATGTATTTTTAAAAGGAAGTTTCAGTGTTTTTGAGGGTTGGGCAGGTTTGAAGAGGATGTGGCTGAGGTAGAAGCCGACAAAATTGAGGATTAATAACTGACATGGCGGGGAAATTGGCTAAGCGGCAGACAACAGAAATGCTTTTATGTCTAACTGTTTTTTGCCCCCTTCACCAAAAAGCTGTGGTATTTTTTAGTCTAATAAGCACCATTAATAAACACCCATGTTCTCTAATTCATTAACTTACATGCAAAGCCCGTTAAAGGCTCTTCAAAATCCATTAAAGGTGAGAGAGAGGGACGAAGAGGGGAAAGGGGCTCAATCAAAATGGAGTTGGAAGCGGAAGACTTGGTCTTACTTTTTTTTCCCCATTTCAATTTGCTGAGAGATGTTATTAGACACTTCTGGAGATGGTGGGGCTTGAACGTAGGCCTCCTGGATCAGAGCAAGGGACACTACCACTGTGCAAAAAGAACCTTCTACTCAGTCTTAGAACTCTTACCATATGCCAGTCCCACCGGTTTAATCTTTATTGATATCTCAGAAACAGTTGTTTAGAAAATGTTATTATGTATCTCTGGATTAAGCCTTGGCATCTTAAATGTAACATTCATGCCATATAAGTTACAGGCATCGATCATCTCTAAAAAAGAATCAAACCTCTTCTCCTTGGGATTCAATGGCATTACCACCACTTAATTCCCTCTTTAGCAACATACTGAGGGGTTTATGATTGACCAGAACC
Source organism: Chiloscyllium plagiosum (assembly GCF_004010195.1). Classification (NCBI taxonomy): domain Eukaryota; kingdom Metazoa; phylum Chordata; class Chondrichthyes; order Orectolobiformes; family Hemiscylliidae; genus Chiloscyllium; species Chiloscyllium plagiosum. The sequence goes on from NC_057725.1 coordinate 29,580,530, forward strand.
CTAACAGTGCCAGCTATATAAATACTGTGGCCACCAGAGCAGGTCAGGGAGTGGAATTAAGTTCTGGATTAAAAAAAGACAGAAAAATAAACTGAGTAGTTCATAAACCAAGACACCTTTTTTCATGATTAGAGTTCATGCTTGGATCCAGATTGACATTGGTAGCAGAGGATGGCTGCCTCTAGTCAAGCTTAGAAAATAGGAGCCCTTTTCAGTCAGAAGTGTATGACTTGAGTTACTTTGGAGTAGAATAGCTGAAACCAAGTGCCAAGTCTTGGGAACTGACTTCCGACTAATGTTGTATCGAAAACGAATCATTGGAAAATGAACTGGATATGCTGACATGCGATACGTTTTTACCAAGACAAACAGTAAGGTATGGAGTTGGTACTGTCACTTTCTACATAAAGGAGGACCAGGAATAAATAGTCTCGAAGATGGAGATTGAGCATTGAGGAAGGTTTGAGAATTCTACCAAAATTTATGGCAAAATGTAAAAGAAAGATGACCTGTTAAATCATGAGAGGAATGGTCAGACTTTGAGAGTTTAAAAAGCAGGATGGCATGAACAAGAATTTCAGGAGCAGATAAGCTGCATCAGGAGTAAAGTCAGGTGATTTTATGGAGTGGAAATAATTGGTCTTAGTTTTAACATGCAAGAGTTCAAAAATTCATTTGGAAGAAATTGGAGGGAAAGGTTCCAAACAAACTGGCTTACTCACAAACTGCGACCAGGGAGGAAGATAGGGTCAGTAACTCAGCAAAAGAGATTCCAGCAGGGACTAAAATCAGTGGGCTCAGAGTTCCTAATATTTAACTGGAGGAAATTTCTGCTCATCAGTACTGGATGTCAGATAAGCGATCGGATATTTCAGCAATGGTGGAGGAGTCAAGAGATGTGGTGGTGAGGGAGAGCTGAGTATCATCAATGTACATGTGCATAGAGGTGTTCTAAATTAAAAAGGGCTTTGCTGGAGATGATAGGAAGGATTGTTTCAACACAGTATTGATAATCTCCAAAGGACACAGATTTAAGATAAAATGAGCAAGGGAATTGTGAGAATTGCTTTTGTGTTTTATGCAACCACTTGTAAGCTAGAAAATGCTATTTGAAGTGGCAGTGCAAGATGATTCAATACTAACTTTTCAAAGAGGAATTAGATAATCACACAGCAAACTTTGTTTTAATTGCCATCTTATAAACCGGCAAAAATTCTTTACCTCAAATACCACGATTTACTTTCACGTCCGAGTATATACGGCGTAAATAAAGTGTAACAGCGATGCATATTCTCCCTGCATTAAGTTTTTGAGATAATGGAAACAATGTGTTGCTTTTTACGTAGATTTTTTTTGAGGAATGTTAATGTCTGGAAGGTTCACTTTGTCAGAGTTTACTGGGTTATGCATACTTCTTGGTTATCTTGAATGTTTGATCAACAAACACACTCCTGTTCCCGTAGGCATATTAATAAACTTTGATATGGGAACTGTTTAATAAGATCAGGATGAGGCCATTCAGCCCATTGAGCCTTCTTGACCTAATTGTGGCCTGACCTCCGTTCCTCAATTTCTGTCTGTCTGCATAAAGCTGGACTTTGTTGACTGAGGTGGAGTTACGTGGGTATTTGAATGCATTGAATGACAAAATATATCTGCTTTCTGTGAAAGAGAAATTCAAAGACTAGCAACCTTTGAGAAAATAAATTCCTCACATTTTCATCTTAAATGGGAGACTCATTTTAAAGTAGTGCTGAGTCCTAGATTCTCCCACAAGGGCAAACATCCTCCTGCCAAGCTCCATCAGAATCTTATGTTTCAACAAAATCATTCCTCATTCTTCCAAAGTCCAATGAATATAATATATTTTGAATGTATTCAAAAAGAACGGGTGCCCAATGAACACAGTCCACTGATTTCTGAGCAACAAACCCAAATAAGCAGACAAAACACGTCCAGAAACCCAAGCCACTCTGCCCTATATCAAAGACATTTCGAAAGTGACTGCCAGACTACTCAGACCCTTTGGCATCATAGTAGCCCACAAACCCACCAACACACTAAAACAGCAGCTAATGAACTTGAAAGACTCCATACAGACAACAAGCAAAACTAAAGCCATTTGCAAAATACCTTGCAAGAACTGTAACAAACACTACATTGGACAAACAGGCAGAAAACTAGCCACCAGGATACAAGAACATCAACTAGCCACAGAATGACATGACCCACTCTCACTAGTATCCTTACATACGGATAAGGAAGGACACCAATTTGACTGGGACAACACACCTATCCTAGGACAAGCCAAACAGAGACATGCACAAAAATTCCTAGAAGCATGGCATTCCAACTAGAACTCTTAAACACATTGACTTGGATCCCATTTACCACCCATGAGAAAAAGAACAGAAAGTGACATCACCATAGGAAACAATGTCATCACAGGAAATGACATCACTAACCCAAGGAAACTCAGACATAAATAGAAAGCAGGCTACACCACCAGTGTTTCATTCAGAGGCTCACTGAAGATGTTACCTAGTATGGTGACAAAACGTCTGAAAACCAACCTTCCAGCTCAGCAAGCAAACCTATATCCAGAACCACAACCTGAGCGACAAATCTTCTTAAAAGTCTCCAGTGAATATTAGCCCAACCTATTCAACTTCTCCTCCAAATGCAATGCTTCACCCCAGAATTCAGCTTACCACAACCTCGCTGAACTGCTCCCAATGCAAACATTTCCTTCCTCAAGACAGACCAACAAGACTGTGCACTGTACTGCAATGATTTGGAGACACACAGGACAGCCATGGGGACCACATTTGCTCCCCAATATGCCAACATTTTTATGCATAGGTTCGAACAAGATTTCTTCTCTATGCAGGATTTCCAACCAACATTGTACACCAGGTACATTGATGACATTTTCTTCCTCTGGACCCATGGCGAGGAGTCACTGATAAAACTATTCATGCAGTTTTTGAGCTCAGGGTTCTACATGAATGCATGCAGTTTTTGAGCAAAGTACAATGTAACTCTGCAAGTACAAAACTCATCGACCGCCAATTCCGACGTGCCACAGCAAGGAACCGTAATGACCTCCTCAGGAGACAGACACGTGCTGCAACTGACAGGGTACCCTTCGTTGTTCAGTGCTTCCCAGGGCTGAAAAATTACGCCATGTTCATCGTGACCTGCAACACATTATCAATGAGGATGAGCCCCTCACCAAGACCTTCCCCACACCTCCACTACTTGTCTTTAAACAACCGCCAAACCTCAAACAGATCATTGTTCGTAGCAAACTGCCCGGCCCTCAGGACAACTCCATACAACCCTGTCACGGTGGACGCTGCAAGACGTGTCAGATTGTGGACATAGATACCACTATTACACGTGGGAACACCTCCCACCTTGTACATGGCAGGTACTCATGTGACTCAGGTAAAAACTATGACTGCAGATGCTGCAAACCAGATTCTGGATTAGTGGTGCTGGAAGAGCACAGCAGTTCAGGCAGCATCCGAGGAGCAGCAAAATCGACGTTTCGGGCGAGGCTTTTGCCCAAAACGTCGATTTCGCTGCTCCTCAGATGCTGCCTGAACTGCTGTGCTCTTCCACCACCACTAATCCAGACTCATGTGACTCAGCCAACGTTGTCTATCTTATACATTGCAGGCAAGAATGCCCGGAGGTATGGTACGTTGGGGAAACCGAGCAAAGGCTACGACAACGGATGAATGGGCACCGCACAACAATCAACAGACAGGAGGGTTCCCTCCCTGTTGGGGAACACTTCATTGGTCCAGGACATTCAGCCTCGGACCTTCGGGTGACCATCCTCCAAGGTGGACTTCAGGACAGGCAGCAGCGAAAACTGGCCGAGCAGAGGCTGATAGCTAAGTTCGGTACCCATAGGGAGGGCCTCAACCGGGACCTTGGGTTCATGTCACATTACGGGTGTTCACATTGCACTGCACTGCACTACACACACACGCACGCACACACGCACACACACAGATATTCCTACACACACACACACTCTCACATACACACAGACACCCACACACACCCTTATAGACACACACACTCCCACACTCACACATGCACCCCCTCACAGACTTAAGACACTCTGCACACACTATACACACACACACACTTTCTCACACTCTCAACCCCCACCCCAGACAGACAGACACACAGACAGACAAAGACTCAGATGCACACATATATTTTGTGGGATGAATTTGTACTTGCAGAGTTACATTGCACTTTGCTCAAAAACTGCATACATTCATGTAGAACTCTGAGCTCAAAAACTGCATGAATTTATGTAAAACTCTGTTATCTCACTTTTAGATTAGAATCAATCTAAACATCAGGTATTGGACAGAGAACACAAAGGGCTAACACCTTCAACATATTGTCTAGCTATCACCATTGTTAACAGCTAACCCGAGAATGCAACTTTTAAAAAAGGTTTTGTGATTTACACATGAAAGAAGTGAAACTATCACTTTATTCTAACAGATGAAAGGCTTAACAGACAATCAATTTTTCAATGTATAATTTCAGTTACATCACACTGCAAATTTTTGCTATAAATTCTGTGTTACGATCGAGCCCTCCACTATCACCTGATGAAGGAGCGTCGCTCCGAAAGCTAGTGTGCTTCCAATTAAACCTGTTGGACTATAACCTGGTGTTGTGTGATTTTTAACACTGTACTGCAAATATGTGTTGACCAAAGCCCTATGCTTCTGGAGCAAGGCTTTCCCACTTTATACACTATCCCTTTGCAATAATGGTCCACATTCAACTTATCTTCCTAATTACTTCCTGCATTTTCACAATATGTTTTTGCGCTTCACATTACAAGGACATCGAGATCGCTCTGTGCCGCAGCCTTCTGCTGTTGCTCTCTATTTAAATAATATTTTGCTCTCTGATCCTTTTGCCAAAGTGAGCTAATGTTTTCCCATGATATTCCATCTGCCAAATTTGAACCCACGTAACAGATCTGTCAATAACACATATTTGTATATTTGCTGATGATGCGAAGGTAGTGGAAAGTAACCTGTGAGGAAAAGAGAGAGAGTTTGGAAAGGGATATAGGCCAGTTAAGTGATTGAATGTGAAGCTGTTAGCTGGAGTAAACGTTGGCAAGTGTGAGGTTATTCACATTGGTGGAAGACGAGAAAATCAGTTGATTTGTGAAAGGGTAAAAGATTCTTAAACATTTGCATTTGGAGGGAATTTGGAGTCCATGTATACAAATCAAAATGTTATCACACAAGCTGCATAGGGCTTCAGTGAGACCATACCAGAGTGCTATGTACAGTTCAATTTCCATAATGAATGAAAGACATACTGGCCTTGGAGGTGGTACAACTTTGATTCCTGACATGAGCAGTTTGGGAAGAGATTGTTTAAGAATTGGTCAATATCTGGAGTTCAGAATAAGCTGATTTCATTGAAACGTACAAAATTCTTATGGGACTTGACAGGGTAACTGCTGAGAACTGTAGCCCCTGGAGGAAAGACAATGAGCCATCGAGTTCTTCTCTAACTTGGACCTACTGGAATGATGCTCCCTGAGCTGATACCTCAGCCCAAGCCAGAGAGGACAGCTGTGTTGGAGTTTAACCTGAACAAGCCTACCACTGGGGGAGAAAAAACATTGGAGAGAGTAGAAGGTGGCTTACCCACCATAACACCTGGAGGTGGGCCTGGACATGACTCTCAGCTAATAACCTCTCATCAACAATAATAAACAATTAAAACAGGTAAAACTTGTCCAAACATGTACCAGAATATCATGGAGGTGGCACCGTCACAAAGCGACTGTAGTCCACTTTGCTGCAGAATACTGCCTTTCCCTACGGTCTTGGCATTGTCACAAGAGATTATGAAGCTGCAGCTGAACGTTCTCATGAATTCTGGGGGTGCTCAATCCCATTCCAATTTAATGGCTCTCAGTGTTGTCCCACAGTACCCTGCTTTCACACCTTGAGAGATGATAGAAACTACATTGGCCTCTTCATTTACAAAAGCTTAAGACATCAAGACAATGTTCAAAATCATGCTGGCTATTCTGTGAAGCAGTAGCTAATATAAATGCAGCCCGTACCAACCCACTACCTAGATGGATGGAATAACGAAAGAACTAGTAAGTTATCACTGCCCGAGCAGCAGGAAGCTGCCCCTAAAATAGTGCTTAATCAAATCCATGCTGGGCAAGAAATATGTAACCACATGCTCCATTAAAGGAAAATAAAGGATTAGTCAAAATGTGATTGTGGTCATAAGTGCTGGAATGGGAAACCTATTTCATCCATCTGCCCACTATTGAAGGAAACACCTCATTTACACACTCAGCAAAACAGGCAACTGGAAAGAGCTGGATAGACAAACCTGGCATCCCATACAAAAGGGGAAGTGCAGATCATAAACTCAGATTAAGGATATGAGAAGAAATTTCTTCAATGCTGTGGACCTTTAAAGTTTTTTACCTCAGAGCTTTGCACACTCATTGAGTGTCTCCAAGACACAGATCAACAGTTCAAGAGGGATGCGTAGCTACTGTAGTAGATCAACCATGAGAATGAAGCAGTCTCAAGGGGCTATAGGGTCTAATCCTGCTCCTATTCCTAAAATCTTCAACCTCAGTACATCCCAAAACCTTTCACAGCAAATGAATTAATTATGAAGCACAGTCACAGTTCTAAGATAGGAAACAATTTTCCTCCCAAAACAGCATGTGATAATAATGAGAAGACATGTTAGTCCCTTTGTATGTTTGTTCATAGGATGTGTTTGCTTACTTAATAGTGTCTTCATTTGTTAGGGCTAGTCAGCATGAGGAGTTGACAAGACCTTTAATTCAAACATGAATTCAACCACATGCACATTTTATTAACACTATGTAATTTCCACAGGAACACAGCAAAGAGGATATACCCAGTTTACACTGATGACTAATTCACGATCTGTGATCACCACCCAGCGCTGAATAAACTCTCAGTATTGCTGGATTTTAGCTTCCTGACATCACAAAGACAAACTTTTCCACTAAAATGCACATTTGGAAAAGGGACATTGAATTACTTACAATTGAAGCAATATGCTCATTGAACAACTGGAGAAAGCAAAAAAAAAGTGCAGTACTGTCAGGAGTAGACCACACACTTCTCGAGACTGCTCTGTCATTCAAAGTATCATTAACTAAAGAAGTTAGGGAAAGCACCAAGCGCAAGAAAAATATATAACTCTGCAAAGACGAGTAGCAGTGCAGATGATTGGTCAGAATATGAAGAACAGCAGAGAATAAGGCGAAAGTTAATCAAAAGAAAGAGAATAAGAAGAAGTTGGTTAGGAATGTAAAAACAGCAAGAGTTTCTACAGGTTTTTATAAAAAGTATAAACTGATAAAGGCAAGTGTCCCATATGCCTTCTTAACTGACCTGTTCACCTGCCCTGCCACCTTCTGTAATATGTAGACAAGCACCCCAATAGCCCTCTGTTCCCCTGAGCTGGCTAGTATCCCATCATTCATTAAATACTCCCTTGTCCTGTTATTTCTTCCAAAGTGCATCACTTCAAACTTTGCAGGGTTAAATTCCATCTGCAACTGATCTCCCATCTGACCAACTAATCCATATCTTTGTGTCATCCTCAAACTTACTTATCATATTCCCTACAACCTCATCTATATCATTTTTATATATCACAAAACAATAAGGGAGCCAGCACTGATCCGTGTTATGTCAATGGATACTAGTGTCCAGTTACCAAACTTTCTACCACCATCATGAGTGCTATCATTGAGCCAATTTTGGGTCCAAATTGCCATTTTAGTTCTTTGCAATTTCCAGTTACATTTTTCAGCTTCCAAGTACCAGCCGCTTGTAACAACTTAATATTTGATTTTATTTACAGAGAATTTTCATTTTGAGAAAGGGCACCCTAAACAATACAATTTGTATGGCTTGAAATGCTGCAACTTCATTGAAGAATCGAGAGTCATAGAATCAGAGATGTCCAGCACGGAAACAGACCCTTTGGTCTAAAGTTATCAGAAATTCAAAACAGGACTCTTTACACCTTGACAATCAAATTAACAGATCTGATCCCTTGTAACTAATATAGATTACCAAGGTAGGACAATCTTTTTCAAGTGAATCCAAAAATTTGGCATAACATTGTTAATGTGGTGGGCTATTATGTTATGGAGGCTTGGCCTGGGAAATGGTGAATAGTCACTCATTCATAAAGAAACTACTGCAGGAAAGTTATAGTCGGTGATATTAGTCCCGTAGGTGTCTGTGCTGGGGCTTCAATATTGTACAATTTACATCAATGATTTAGGGAGCAAAGACACATTATCTAAATTCACAGACAACACCAAGCTAGGTAGGAGAGTATATGATGAAGCAGACATGACAAAGTTGCAGACGGCTATAGATAAACTGAGTGAGTGATAAAAATCTGGTAGATGCATTGTGATGCAGCACATTGTGAAGTCACTCAGCTTTAGCAGGAAGAACAAAACAGCAGAGTATTTAAAAAGACATGAAGGGCAGATTTTTTTTACAGAGTGGTTCACATGTGGAATGAACTTTCTGAGGAAGTGGTGGTTGTAGGCATAATTACAATGTTTAAAAGGCATTTGAATAAGTACACAAATAAGAAATAATTAGAGGGATAAGGAGCAGGCAGGTGGGACTAGTTTAGTTTGAGATTATGTTTGGCATGGAGTGATTGGACTGGAGGGTCTGTTTCCATGCTGTATGACTCTGAGGTATTAGGGATTTGGATGAGCCCAGGGAATTCCAAGGTGCCGAATTCGTAATAGGTCAGGATGCAGGTACAACACGTAATCAAGAAAGCTAAAGGATCTGTCTGACGAGTCACTGGACCTGAAAAATTAACTCTGTTTTCTCTCCACAGATGCTGCCAGACCTGCTGCATTTTTCCAGCAATTTCTGTTTTTGTTGTTGTTGTTGTTGTTGAACAAGTTGTTATCTCAGGAAGAAATGAACATAAAATTAAGAATGTTAAGCTTCAATCAGACATGGATGAGACCACATCTTGTGCAGTTTAGGTCTCCTTATTTAAAGGGAGGATGTAACTTGAATGAGTGAGCTATCTTACAACTATAGATGGACAGACTGGGCTTGTTTCCATTGGAGTTCAGAAGTAGTGCACAGGCACCTGAAGTTTCTAAGATTCTGAAAATCTTGACAAGGTTGATGTGGAAAGGATACTTATTCTTCTGGGTTAACCCAGAACTTGGGGGACATATTTTAAATAATAAGGGCAGAAATGAGGAGAATGGTTTTCTTTCTACTTTGAGGGAGGGTGGTGCTGGAATACAGGGTAATTAAATATTTTGAAAACAGAGTTGGATAGATTCTTATCAGGCAGGAAATCAGGGGATAGGGTAGGAAGGTGGAATTCAAAACAAAAGAGATCAACCATGATCAAACTGAATGGTGGTGCAAACTTCAGCAGCTGAACGGCCTACTGCAGCTCCTATGCTGTATGCTTGTGTGGCAAAGATTCTGTGTCAACTTCACCTTTCTGCCTGCCCCCACATCCCTCAATTCCCTGGGCTCCTCCAAATCCCTAATACCTCAGAGTCATACAACTTGGAAACAGACCCTTCAGTCCAACCACTCCATGCCAAACATAATCCCAAACTAAACTAGTCCCACCTGCCTGCTCCTTATCCCTCTAAATATTTCTTATTTGTGTAATGCACTCAGCAGGTGACATCCTGGTGAATTTCATCTACACCCCCTCCAGAGCAATCACATCCTTCCTATAGATCTAAACTGTATACACTACCCCAGTTGTGGCCTAAGTTTTGTACTGCTCCAACATAACGTCTCTGCTTCTTACAATCTATGCCACCACTGATAAAGGCAAGTGTCCCATATGCCTTCTTAACTGACCTGTTCACCTGCCCTGCCACCTTCTGTAATATGTAGACAAGCACCCCAATAGCCCTCTGTTCCCCTGAGCTGGCTAGTATCCCATCATTCATTAAATACTCCCTTGTCCTGTTATTTCTTCCAAAGTGCATCACTTCAAACTTTGCAGGGTTAAATTCCATCTGCAACTGATCTCCCATCTGACCAACTAATCCATATCTTTGTGTCATCCTCAAACTTACTTATCATATTCCCTACAACCTCATCTATATCATTTTTATATATCACAAACAATAAGGGAGCCAGCACTGATCCGTGTTATGTCAATGCATGCCAAACATAATCCCAAACTAAACTAGTCCCACCTGCCTGCTCCTTATCCCTCTAAATATTTCTTATTTGTGTAATTATTCAAATGTCTTTTAAACATTGTAATTGTGCCCATATCCACCACTTCCTCAGAAAGTTCATTCCACATGTGAACCACTCTAAAAAATCTGCCCTTCATGTCTTTTTAAATCTCTCTCCCCTCATCCTAAATATGAGTCTTGAAATCCTCCATCCTAGGGAAAGAAAAGCTACCATTAACCTTATCTCAACCTCTCATTATTTTATACATTTCAATAAGGTCACCTATCAACCTTCAACCTATAACACTGCAGTGAAAAAAAAGCCCCAATCTATCCAGCCACTCTTTATAACTCAAACCTTCCATATCTGGCAACATCCTGGTAAATCTCTTCTCAACCATCTCCAACTTAATAACATCCTTTCTATAACTGGGCAACCAGAACTGGACACCAGAAGAGGCCTCACTAACATCCTGTACATGACGTCCCAACTCCTATCCTCAAAGGACTGAACAATAAAGTCAAGCGTGCCAAACACCTTTTTAACCAGTGAGAAAACTTACATCCAGAACCTCAACCTGAGCTACAAATCTTCTCAAAACTCACCTTTTTAACCACTCCGTCTATGTGTGACTCACACTTCAAAGAATTATGTACCTGAACACCTAAGCCTTGAACATATTCAATTATTATCTATAACCTTCTGGGATGGAGAAGTCCAAAGATTCACAAACATTTGTGTGAGGAAATTTCTCCTCTTCTCAATCTGAAATGATTGACTCACTGCTTCGAAACCAAGCTCCCGTCTTCTAGATTTCCCAGAGAGCCTCCCAGTCTCTACCCCATCAACCCACTTCATAAACTTTAATGTTGTAAAGATATAATCTCTTACTTATCAGTACAGTGGATGTACATAAATAAGCTTTAAAAGAAAACTACTTGTGTTGGTATTCTGCCTTTAATGTAAGAACATATCTCTACACATTTTGCAGGAATAAATTAAAACAAAATCTGACATTAGAAGCTACACAAATGGCCAAAAGCCTAGTGTAGATTACAGATTAGATTACATTACAGTGTGGAAACAGGCCCTTCGGCCCAACAAGTCCACACCGACCCACCGAAGCGAACCCACCCATACCCCTACATTTACCCCTTACCTAACACTACGGGCAATTTAGTATGGCCAATTCACCTGACCCTGCACATCTTTGGACTGTGGGAGGAAACCCACGCAGACACGGGGAGAACGTGCAAACTCCACACAGTCGCCTGAGGCGGGAATTGAACCCGGGTCTCTGGCGCTGTGAGGCAACAGTGCCACCGTGCCGCCCACGCGGTGTAAGGAGGTATATTTTAAGGAATGACTTCAGAAAGAAAATGAGTTAGAGAGGACAAACCGAATACAGAGAGAATTCCAGAGTTTGGGACCAAGACCACAGAAGACACGGCCAACAATAACGGACCAGTTATAAATGGAATCCTCAAGGGAGAGATGGATAATGCTGAGGCTGGAGGAGATTACAGGGATGAAAAGGGTCAAGGCCTTGAAATGATTTGAAGACAAGGAGGCGAATTTTAAAAACCAAGACTTCAACTGTCTGTAAGCAAACCAGGTCAGTCAGCACGTGGTTGATCCACAAATAGGAATCAGTGAAAGTTAAGAGACTTGGAGCAGAGTTAAGAATGATCTGAAGTCTACAGAGGGTGTAACGAAGGAGATGAGCCAGCTGTATCAGAATAAATGAGTTTAGAGGTAACACAGACATGAATGAAGCTTCAGTAACAGAGAAGCCAAGATAAGCCTTAATGATGGTGTGACTATGTGGTCAGGAGCTCATCACTTGTCAATTGTGAAACCAGGGTCATGAGCTTTAATTTCAGACCACTGCAAGGAAGAGGGATGCAGTCATTAGTCCTGGAACAGAATCTGTAGCAGAGAGGGTAAACAATGCATTACTCTTCTCAATGTTTAATGGGAGGGAATTTATGCTCTCCATGAACAGTCAGATAATTTAGCTATAATGAAGGAGTCTAAAAGAAAAGGTGGTGGTGAAAGTAGTGCTGAGTGTTGCCAGTGTTCATGTCAAAACTCATGTTGCGTTTTCAGATAATTTTGCTGAGGGGCAGGCAGTATCCAATGAGAAATGGGGGTGTGGGGGGGCATTGGGTGCTAGAGGTACAATTGTCAAAGTTGATTCTTTTAAGCAAAACAAAACAACACAGTCTGGCTCCTCCATTTTACCCTGTCAGACTATTCAAAGGAAGAGCATGTATTTCTATAGCACTTCTCACCAGTTCAGGATGTTCCAAAGCACTTCAAAGCCAATGAAGTACTTTCAAAGTGTAGATTTTTTTGCAATGTAGGAAATGGAGTGATAGTGTGTTAACAGCCAGATAATTGTTTTTTAATGATGTTAGTTGAGGAACAAGTATCTAGCTTGGACACTGAAGACTCTTGTATGCTCTTTTTTCAGAGAGTGGAGCCATGTGATCACTTTATCTGCACTTGGGAAGGCAGAGGCAAACAGTATCACAGTTAAATGACTCACCTCCCAATGCTATGGCCCTCAGGCCAGTATGGTGCTCCCTCTGTCCTGGATTGTAGCATCAGTCTAGGCTTTGTGCTCAACTCACTAGAGTGGAACTTTTAACTCATGACCTTTTGAGTGAAAGGAGGAGACAGCTACCCACTAACCTCATTAATAATGAAACAAATAAGCAAACATTTGTCAACTGAAGTCGACAACATTTGACCATTGGTCTCTTATTCATTTGTCCAAACAAGTAATTGGCAAGTCTGAATCTCAATGAGTGAAAGCCCTACAAAACGCAGCAGAGACAAATAAAATGTTCTCAGCTAGGATTGCCACCTAGCCCCTCCCATTGCAAGTGAAACATGACTTTTAAACAATGCTCAAGCACAAATCTCTGAGGACACCAGCAATTAATTCTGTAATAGGGATTCATCTATACAAAAGATAAAATATTAAGATTAAGAATTGCTGAACCATGCAGCTGAATGTACAATCATTTAGTCTATTCTGCAGCGTAACAAAGAACTACACAACCAGTTCCCTCATCTACTGTGTCCGTTGCTCTCGGTATAGTCTCCCCTGCGTTGGGGAGTGTTTTAAAAAATTCTCAAGGTCAGGTTCGTAGGAGAGTGGTTAGATTCACACATGTATTGGGACATAATTTTTAACCGTTTCACCACATTCCACTGCTTGGAATTTTACACCACAGGGAGACAGGATGCTAACTTGCAGAACGTTTCAGAGAACATCTCTGGGACACACAACACCCCCGCCCTGTGGCTGACCACTTCAACTCCCCTTCCCACCAAGGACATGCAAGTCCTGGGCCTCCTCCACCACCACCAAATCCAACCCACCCGATGCCTGGAGGAAGAACATCTCATCTTCCACTTTGGGACTCTCCAACCACATGGCCTCAATGTCAAATGCACCAGTTTCCTCACCTCCCTTCGCCCCACCTCATCCCTCCAACTTAGCACCGCCCTCTTGAACTGTCCCACCTCTCCATTTTCCTTCACCCCAATGCCACTCCCCCCC
>NC_057725.1:29596332-29599596 GCF_004010195.1 Chiloscyllium plagiosum
CTGGTGTAACCCTTCTCGAGGACGGAGGGGGGTGGGGGGGGAGCTGCAGATAAAGGGGGCGTGGGGGGCAGGGTGGTGAAGTGGGGATAGGCAAAGGCAGGTAGCAGGTAGTACAACCTTGGTTGGACAATAGGAGGACTGATTCCGGTAGGGGTAGGGGAGAGAGTAGGAGGAGGGAGGAAGGAGGAGTAGGAGGAGTGGGGAGGAGGATGAGGAGGAGGATGAGGAGGAGGATCAGGAGGATCAGCCATGGTCTAATTAGAGTCATGGACTCAGACAGCATTGAAACAGGCCATTCAACCCAACTGGCCATGCTAATGAGGTTTCCTGAACTAAATATGTCCCATTTGCCCATGTTTGGCCCATATCCTTCTAAATCTTTCCCATCCATGTACCTTCACATCCATGTACCTATCCAAACATCTTTTAAATGTTGTAACTGTGCCCACCTCCACCACTTCCTCATTCGATTCGTGCACCACCATCTGGGCAAAAACATTGCCCCTTAGGTCCCTTTTAAATCTTTCTCTACTCAACTGAAATCTATACCCTCTAGTTTTGTTCTCCCTAACCTTAGGGAAAAACATCAGCTATTCACCTTATCTATGTCCCTCATGATTTTATAAATCTCTGTAAGGTCAGCCCATAGCCGTTAAAGGGCTTATGCCCGAAATGTCGCCTCTCCTGCTCCTCAGATGCTGCCCGACCTGCTGTGCTTTTCCAGCACTACACATTTTTTAAAACTGATCTCCAGCATCTGCAGTCCTCACTTTCACCTCAGCCTTTGATGCTCCAGGGAAAGTAGCCACAACCGACCCAGCCTCTCCTTATAACCCAAATCTTCTGTATCAGTGACATTCTTGTAGAAAGTGTTGCACCCTTTCCAGTTTAATAAATTCCTTCCTACAGCAGGGAGAACAGAATGGTACTCAGTGCTCCAAATGTGACCTAACAATACCTTGTACATACGAGGTCAACAGTCTTAAAAGGGGCTGAATGGCCTTCTGTACCCTTCACTCTTAAATTTCCCTCAACAAATGCAGATAATTAAGATTTAAAATGAAGAAATACAAATCATTCATTCATTTACGATGAACGACATATTGTCAGTGGAAATTCTATTGCTCTAGGGTTGGATTTTCGTTTAACCTATTCGATGAGTTACAAGAATCCGGTGCTTTTTAATCTTCCTGCATACCTGCCCCTTGTCAACCGCAGATAAGCAGCTCCCGCCTGATTTGCAGGCTTAACCTTGTTTTTGATCAGTAACAGAGCATTGCACAGAGAGAGATAACGCGGGGCGGGGAGGATAGAATGGCTTTCGAGTTCAACCGCAGAACTTCTATTACCAACTGAATGAGTCTGAACCGGAAAACATTCCACAAGATGCCCGACTACACCCAGCCCAGAACTCAACTGTGAACTCCACACAACAGAAATCCACGTTGAGGCTTCAAACATTAACGTGTTTAAAATGAAAGGAGTGAATTATTAACATTGCACCCGCTAAAGCTGTTAATGTTAGCCACAAAGCCATACAAAGTTAAACACTTTCAGTTGAAGCTGCAAGTTTTCGAAACTTGTTGCAAACTTCTCTATCAGCCAAACAGGCACCATTTTCAGGACGTGCGTTAACAATTTACATGAAAGACAA
The DNA here is from genome assembly GCF_004010195.1 of Chiloscyllium plagiosum. Lineage (NCBI taxonomy): Eukaryota > Metazoa > Chordata > Chondrichthyes > Orectolobiformes > Hemiscylliidae > Chiloscyllium > Chiloscyllium plagiosum. The sequence continues at coordinate 29,597,987 of NC_057725.1, forward strand.
AGTTATTTTTTTTTAAGAAAAATTACCTTCTTTGGCCTTTTTCCTTCTGGCTAAAGTTCCTCCAAGTTTACCCAGGAAGGAATCCTCTTTCCTCGAGCCGGGGGATTTCGGGATGGGGGATTTTGGAGTGGATGGGGATTTCTGGGGTGAACTGGCCATTTTCTGTCAGTTGCTGGCTCCGGATCAGCGGGGGACAAATGTTTGTGCAAACTGATGTGTACGCGGTACACCTTGACTTGTGGGTGAGAAAGAGTGGGGCGGGAGAAAAAACCATGGACGGAAGCAGAATTCCCAGCGAGTCCTGAATTCCAGGGCTATGAGGCAGTGAGAATCTAAACACAGCGCCACAAGGCAAGACTGCGCTTGTCTCTCTCTCTCCCCTACCACTCCCACTGAATCTCTGCTCCCAGAGTAACTCACACCCTAACAGTCCACCTTCCTCCTGGACTGATCCGAAATAACAAAATCAAAAACAAATAGTCACATCTTCTCCATTTTTATGAGAACAACTTGGTTCACTCCTCTAACAAACGTTGCTAAAGCAGACTAGTGCACAGATTTAATCTCAAAGCTCTGCATCAACAGAGGAGTGCCTTGTATATTTTGTTTTTTTTTAAAATGTGGTAGGCATCAGGTTTGAAAACCAAAGTGAGGGTGGGGAGTTATCATGGGCAACATGTTGTGTTCGACAAGCCGGTAGTTAGGAAGTTGCAGTATTGTCAGTATTGCAGTAGGGCCAATGGTTACCTCTCATCAGCTAACATCAAAGCATTTAATCTTGGTCTTGTTGCTGCTGTTTATGGGAGCCTTGCTCTGCCCAAATTGGCCAGATACAAAAAAAACCTGCAGATGTTGGATTCTAAGGTAGACAGCTAGGTGGCTGGAAGAACACGGTGGCACGGCAGTTAGCACTGCTGCCTCACAGTGCCAGTGACCTGGGTTCAATTCCTGCCTCAGGCGACTGACTGTGTGGAGTTTGCACATTCTCCCTATGTCTGCGTGGGTTTCCTCCAGGTGCTCTGGTTTCCTCCCACAGTCTAAATATGTGCAGGTTAGGTGAATTGGCCATGCTAAATTGCCCGTAGTGTTAGGTGAAGGGGAAAAATGTACGGGAATGGGTTTGGGTGGGTTTTGCTTCGGCGGGTTGGGCTTGTTTCCACACTGTAAGTAATCTAATCTAAACACAGCAAGCCAGGCAGCATCAGGATGTGGCGAACTCAATGTTTTGGCTATAACCCTTTTTCAGGTCTGGGGAGGGGGTGTGGATTGTCTGGTTTTAGAATGTTAGCAGAGGCCTCGCTACTGGGGGAGTACTCCCATGGTATTCAGCTAAAGGGCGATAGTTGGATAATTTACATTCACTTGAGAGGACAGGTGGGGAGTCTATCCAACAGTGCAGTAATTCCTCAGCACAGCACTGCAAGCGTTAGCTTGGATTACATGCTCAGGTCTCTGGTGAAGAAGCTGAAAATGTGTTGCTGGAAAAGCGCAGCAGGTCAGGCATCATCCAAGGAACAGGAGAATTGACGTTTCGGGCATAAGCCCTTCTTCAGGAATGAGGAAAGTGTGTCCAGCAGGCTAAGATAAAAGGTAGGGAGGAGGGACTTGGG
>NC_057725.1:29600741-29608734 GCF_004010195.1 Chiloscyllium plagiosum
GTAGATAAAGAGGACATAAAAATCAAGGCCAATGGCTCTGCAATCTCCTCCCTTGCTTCCCAGAGAATCCTAGGATAAATGCCATCAGGCCCAGGGGACTTATCTATTTTCACCTTTTCCAGGATTTCCAACACCTCTTCTCTACATACCTCAAAGCCATCCATTCTACTTATTTGTGACTCAGTATTCGCATCGACGACAATGCCCTGTTCCTGAGTAAATACTGAAGAAAAGTATTCATTCAGTGTCTCCCCAATCTCTTCCGCCTCCACACGCAACTTCCCACTACTATCCTTGACTGGACCTATTCCTACCCTAGTCATTCTTTTATTTCTAAATTAGTGGTGCTGGAAGAGCACAACAGTTCAGGCAGCATCCGAGGAGTATTGTGGTGCAGTGCAGTCAGTCACCTTGGATGGTTCATCACTGACAAGGTGTCATTTGGTGGAGGCAGAAGTTTAACACTGCGGGAGAAACCTGACTGAGGAAACATTTTCAGGTATTTATCTTCAGGGATGAGGACGAAGAAAGGAAAAGGAAATAACTCCACAGAGACCAGTGTCCTGTCACCAGTCACCCTTTATATACATGTGCATTGTACTTGACACTGGTCTGGCTCCCTCAGAGCCAGCTGTCAGAGTGAACAGAACCCCAGCACGCCTGTTTATTCTTTTCTTGACAGTTTGTTTATTTTTTCTTTCTTTTCTTTCTTTTTTTTTCCTTTACCCCACACTACCACCTAACAGCATTAGTGCTTATTTTTCTCCAGCACCCATGTCTGTGTGTGTGCAGGTGTAGGACACAGTGAAGAACAACAACTGTGTAAACCTTTATTTATATTCCATCACCAGGAAGAAAGGACACACCCGAGTGGCCAGTGACAAGCAGTGCCCTTCACATCAAAGGGCAATGCTGCGTGATCAAACAGTGAAGGGATTAAATCAAAATAGAATTGGAGGGTGAAATAATACACTCCACCCCCTGTTGTGCCCACCTCCCTGAAAACCTCGAGGGTGTTGGTGGACACTACGTGCTCCTTCTCCAGGGACACCCTGGCTCTGACATAACCACGAAAGAGGGGCAGGCAATTGGCCCTAACAACCCCCTCCACGGCCCGCTGCCTGGACCTATTTATGGCCGGTTTGACCAGGCCCAGGAGCAGACCCACAAGGGGATCCTCTGACCTACCGTCCCCCCTCCGCATCAGTGACACCCCTGTTTATCCTCTTTTTCTGTTTTTTCTTTTTCTTTTTCCTTTTTACAAAATGGAGAGACCTTCCCCACTGATCCAGCTCCCTAACAGCCAGCTCTCAGAGTGAACAGAATCTCTGGTCCTCCTGTTCTTTTTTTTTTAATTTTCCTCCACACTACCACCTAACAGCAACTGTGCTTATTTTTCTCCAGCACCCATGTCTGTGTGTGTGCAGGTGTAGGACACAGTGAAGAACAACAAGTGTGTAAATCTTTCTTTATATTCCACCACCAGGAAGAAAGGAAACACCCGAGTGGCCAGTGACAAGCAGTGCCCTTCACATCAAAGGGCAATGCTGTGTGATCAAACAGTGAAGGGAAGGGCAGGGATTAAATCAAAATAGAGTTGGACGGGGAAATAGTGCACTCCACTCCCTGCGGCGGCCACCTCTCCCTGAGACACGCCTTTTTTTTAAATATTTTACACACTGACCGAGCTCCCTCAGAGCCAGCTGTCAGACCGAACAGAACCTCTGACACTTCTGTTCTTTTTTCTTTTTTCTTTTTTTTGACACTCCTCTTTTTAGTTTTCTTTCCTTTTTTTCTCTTTACCCCCACACTACCGCCTAACTGCAGTCGTGCTTATGTTTTCCCCAGCACCCATGTTGTGTGTGTGCAGGTGTGAGACACAGTGAGAGACACAAGGTGCATGAATCGTTATTCAGTTTCCACCAATAGGAAGAAAGGAAACACCCACGTGGCCAGTGACAAGCAGTGCCCTTCACATCAAAGGGCAATGCTGTGTGATCAAAGTGTGAAGGGGAGGGCAGAGGTTAAATCAAAATAGAGTTGGATGGAGAAACAGTGGTTAGCACTGCTGCCTCACAGCGCCAGAGACCCGGGTTCAATTCCCGCCTCAGGCGACTGACTGTGGAGTTTGCACATTCTCCCCGTGTCTGCATGGGCTTCCTCCGGGTGCTCCGGTTTCCTCCCTCAGTCCAAAAATAATGTGCAGGTTAGGTGAATTGGCCATGCTAAATTTCTCTTAGTGTTAGGTGAAGGGGTAAATGTAGGGGAATGGGTCTTGGTGGGTTGTGCTTTGGCAGGTCATTGTGGACTTGTTGGGCCGAAGGGCCTGTTTCCACACTGTAAGAAATCTGTAAGAAATAATACACTCCACTCCCTGCGGCGCCCACCTCTCCCTGAGACACACCTGTTTATCTTTTTTTTGAAAGGAAGCATTCCTGTTATTTATTTATTTATTTATTTCTACAGAACCCCTGACACTCCTGTTTTTTTTTCTTTCTTTACCCCCACACTACTGCCTAACTGCAGTAGGGCTTATTTTTAACCCAGCATCCATGTGTGTGTGCAGGTGTGAGACACAGTGAAAGGCACAAGGTGCACGAATCTTTATTCAAATTTCCACCACCAGGAAGAAAAGAAACACCCAAGTGGCCAGTGACAAGCTGTGCCCTTCACATCAAAGGGCAATGCTGCATGATCAAAAGTGAAGGGGAGGGCAGGGATTAAATCAAAATAGAATTGGACGGGGAAATAATACACTCAAAGTGAATTGACAGCCTCAGAGTGAAGGGATGACTCTTTAGAACTGAGATAAGGAGGAATTTCTTCAGCCAGAGAATCTCTGGAACTCATTGACACACCAGGCTATGGAGGCCAAGTCTTTAAGTGTATTTAAGACAGAGATAGATATGTTCTTGATTGATAAGGGGATCAAGGGTTACAGGGAGAAGGCAGGACAATGAGGTCGAGGAACATGTCAGCCATGATCGAATGGCAGAGCTAAATTAAATGAGCTGAATGACCTAATTCTGCTCCTATAGTTTATTATCCCCCATGATTCAGAAGAACGCACAGCAATGCAAGATGAAGGTCAATGATCGTCTCCATTTCCCGTGGTAAATACCATCTTCTCTCTGCTGCATCACATTCACTCTACCTCTTCTGCAGTACCCACCTCCAACCAAGGTTCACCATCTTCCTCACTCACTCTCCTCCACCCTGACATCCCCGGTCTACTGACCCCGCATGTCCCACATTGCCAACTCACTCACTCTGGATACCTCGCCACAAACCCTCCCAGCACCAACACTAACAGCTTTGCCACCCAATGCTATCTCACTCAACCCCTCCCCTTCGCTCATTGCAGAAATAAAGGGTCCTCAGTAGGACTGAAAGAGCCAGGTGGGTTGCAGGATAGTTCAGTTTTGCAGAACAGGACGAGGCCAGGTCCCACAGAGATGTAGAGACATTCATGTCAAGAATCATTGCTCATTGTATTGCAACTCTCATATTAACCCAACCGTCAATGTCTTTTTTACCTGCCACAACTTATAACCCTTCATCGTGACACTCTCATATTTGTGTCTTGCGGGTACCAGTGGCAAATCCATGTTAACTGTGGTCTAGAGGGTCTCCCTGCATGGCATTACTTCCAGCATCTCTGAGGAAGACAGCACAGATGCCTCAGAGAAAGCACTGGTAACACTGCCTCCTTCACCCTCTACTAGTTCAGAGCCTCACCCCTCACTGGGCACGAAATCTAGAATGAAGTCAGGAGCATCCACTGGTGAACGCATCACTGCCACATGTCCACAGTTGTTTGAGGAAGAAAGATCCCAAGTCACTGGCACTCAGAGGACTATATAGACCAGGCAGCAAGTTAGCCCCAGGCTGGAGAGAGCCCTGTGGTGTTAAACTTCATCAAAAGGCACAAGCAACAGTGGAGCAGCAGGCAGGTTTATCGGAGGAAATGGATAACACAGTACAACAATAGCAGGAATGCAGTAACACCATGCGGACCAGGCTACCTCAGGCATGGGATCATCTGACAGCCTCCATGGACAGGTCAGTGGCTGCTATGGTAAGTCAAGGCCAGCACAGTCTCAGAGACTGCTGGATATCTAACTGATCTGCACTTCTTCAACCTAGCCATTGGTGCCTTGACCTCAGTCCAAGGGCAGTGTCAGTAGGCACCCAGCAGAGAAGGCATATTATAAAGGCTCCCCAGAGCTCTCCTCTCAGAGGTGGTTAAACCTTCCACCTCGACCATGTCTGCTAACTTCAGTCTTATAAAGTCAGAAACAGACTCTTCAGTGCATTTTGTCTGCCCCGACCAGACATCCAAATCTGACCAAATCCCATTTGCCAGCATTTGGCCCATATCCCTCTAAACCCTCTGATTCATATATCCATCCAGATGCCTTTTAAATACTATAATTGTACCCACCTCCGTCACTTCCTCTGGCAGCTCATTCCATATGCACACCACCCTCTGCATTAAAAAATTCCCTTCAGGTCCTTTTTAAATCTTTTCCCTCATACCTTAAACCTATGCCCTCTTGTTTTGGATTCACCTACTCTGGGGAAATAACCTTGGCTATTTGCCTTATCCATGCACCTCATGATTTTATAAACCTATTTTAAGATCATCCTTCAGTCTCCAACGTTCCAGGGAAAACAGCCTTCGCCTATTTAGCCTCTCCCTACAGCCCAAACCCTCCAGTCCTGGCAACAACCTTGTAAATCTTTTCTGCACCCTCTCAAGTTTAACAAAATCCTTCCTATAAAAGGGTGACCAGAATTGTACTCAATATTCCAACAGTAACCTCACCAATGTCCTGGACAGCCACAACAGGACATCCCAACTCGTTTACTCATTGTTATGACTAATGAAGGCAAGCATGCTGAATGCCTCCTTCCCTACCCTGTCTACTTGTGACTCCACTTCCAAAGAACTTTGCACCTGCATCCAGAGGTCTCTTTGTTCAGCAGCACTCCCCAGGCCGTAACCATTAACTGTATGAGTCCTGCCCTAATTTGCCTTACTAAAATGCAACACTTCACATTTATCTAAATTAAATTCCATCTGCTACTCCTCAGCCCATTGACCCACCTGATCAAGGTCCTGTCTCTGAGATAATCTTCTTTACTGTCTGATGCACCAACTACCTAGTGGGAATCCAAGCCAAGGAGGATAATACAAAACTATTTGCTCATGCTCAGGAACAGTTTAAACACCTCTGGAGGAGGTGAGACTTGAGCCCTGGCCTCCTGGGCTCGGAGGTAGAAACTTCACCAGTGCACCACAGGAGCTGACTAGGTAATACTAGCCCCTGGAGTTGGACTCTACACAGCTGGTTAATGCCTGAAGATCACAAGGAGCACTGAGCTTGCAAGTGTGTTTCAGCTTCACTGTGTGATGTGTGTTTGTTCTGGTCTCCCCTCACAAATGGCAGGATTTACCTGACCCACTCTGTGTGTGCTCGCTACCATTTTCATCTCCATGTAATTAACAGGAAGATGGAAGAAAACTGCAGCCTTTCCTTAGACTTTGAGTTCCAGACTTGGCCTCGCCAACACACAAATTTCAATATCCAGTGCCCTGTACCACTTGCAGCCAATCCCATTGGTGTTCACACTCCCTTGAGTCCCACCCAAGCCATCCATCCTATGGTGCATGTTCCATCTTTTCCCCACCACCTGGGTGTATGAGGTGAACATACAGGGTCTTGTAGTTCACTGATTTCCACCCAAGCCCCCACTGAAGTCAGGGTGCTGCTCAGCAGTGATGGTGCCCCCTCCCACATGTCTCCTCACCTACCCATGCTGTATTGTCTCCTTCTTTTATACGTTAAGTTGGTGCCCCTTTGTTGTAACTCCCTCCGCGTCCCAGCAAATGGCAGGAAAATGCAATGAAGTGTACGTCGAGTTCCAAGCGATCGACTGTGACAGGGAACTCTCTAGTCCGAGGCACAGACAGAGGTTTCTGTGGCCAGCAGTGAAAAATCAGAACGGTGTGTTGCCTTCCTGGTGTCAGGATCAAGGATGTCTCAGAGAGGGTGCAGAATGTTCACAAGAGGGAGAGGGGCCAGCAGCAGGTCATTGTACACATTGGAACCAACGACATAGGAAGGGAAAGGATGAGATTCTGAAGGGAGAATATAGAGAGTTAGGCAGGAATTTAAAAAGGAGGTCCTCGAGAGTAGTAATATCTGAATTACTCCCAGTGCTATGAGCTAGTGAGGGTAGGAATAGGAGGACAGAGCAGATGAAAGCATGGCTGAAGAGCTGGTGTATGGGAGAAGGAATCACATTTTCGGATCATTGGAATCTCTTCTGGGGTAGAAACGAGCTGTACAAGAAGGACTGATTGATTGCACCTGAATTGGAAGGGGACTAATATACTGGCAGGGAAATTTGCTCAGGAAGATTTAATCTAATAATGTGGGAGGGTGGGACCCAGGGAGATAGTGAGGTAAGAGATCAACCTGACACTGGTGCAGTTGAGAAAAGGAGCAAGTCAAACAGTCAGTGCAGGCAGGGACAAAGCAGAGAACAAGGTAGGATTGATAAATTAAACTGCATTTATTTTAATGCAAGAGACCTAACAGGGAAGGCAGATGAACTCAGGGCATGGTTAGGCACATGGGACTGGGATATCATAGCAATTACAGAAACATGGTTCAGGGATGGACAGGACTGACAGCTTAATGTTCCAGGATACAAATGCTACAGGAAGGACAGAAAGGGAGGAGGGGAGTAGCGTTTTTGATAGCATTATAGTTGATATTCCTGGAATTACATCCAGGGAAGTAACTTGGGTGGAACTGAGAAATAAGAAAGGGATGATCATCTTATTGGGATTATATTATAGACCCCCTAATAGTCAGAGGGAAATTGAGAAACAAATTTGTAAGGAGATCTCACTTATCTGTAAGAATAATAGGATAGCTATGGTACAGGATTTTAACTTTCCAGACATAGACTGGGACATCCATAGTATTAAGGGTTTAGATGGAGCAGTATTTGTTAAGTGTGTACAAGAAAATTTTCTGATTCAGTATGTGGATGTACCTACTAGAGAAGGTGCAAAACTTGACCTACGCTTGGGAAATAAGGCAGGGCAGGTGACTGAGGTGTCAGTGGGGGAGCACTTTGGGGCGAGCGGCCATAATTATATTAGTTTTAAAATAGTGATAGAAAAGGACAGACCAAATCTAAAAGTTGAAGTTCTAAATTGGAAGAAAGCTAATTTTGACGGTATGAAGCAAAAACTTTCAAAAGTTGATTGCAGACAGATGTTCGCAGGTAACGGGATGGCTGGAAAATGGGGAAGCCTTCAGAAATTAGATAACAAGAATCCAGAGAAATTCTTCGGTGAAGACGGTATGAAGCAAAAACTTTCAAAAGTTGATTGCAGACAGATGTTCGCAGGTAACGGGATGGCTGGAAAATGGGAAGCCTTCAGAAATTAGATAACAAGAATCCAGAGAAATTCTTCGGTGAAAGGAAAGGCTGGTAGGCATAGGAAATGCTGAATGACTAAAGAAATTGAGGGTTTGGTTAAGAAAAAGAAGGAAGCATATGTCAGGTATAGACAGGATAGATTGAGTGAATCCTTAGAAGAGTATAAAGGTAGTAGAAGTATACTTAAGAGGGAAATCAGGAGGGCAAAAAGGAGACATGAGATAACTTTGGCAAATAGAATTAAGGAGAATCCAAAGGGTTTTTAAAAATATATTAAGGACAAAAGGGTAACTAGGGAGAGAATAGGGCCCCTCAAAGATCAGCAAGGCGGCCTTTGTGTGGAGCCGCAGAAAATGGGGGAGATACGAAGTGAATATTTTGCATCAGTTTTTACTGTGGAAAAGGATATGGAAGATATGGACTGTAGGGAAATAGATGGTGACATTTTGCAAAATGTCCATATTACAGAGGAGGAAGTGCTGGATGTCTTGCAATGGCTAAAGGTGGATAAATCCCCAGGACCTGATCA
>NC_057725.1:29609647-29632699 GCF_004010195.1 Chiloscyllium plagiosum
GCTGCCAAAGGAAGTGGTGGAGGCTGGTACAATTGCAATATTTAAGAGGCATTTGGATAGGTATATGAATAGGAAGGGTTTGGAGGGATATGGGCCGGGTGCTGGCAGGTGGGACTAGATTGTGTTGGGATATCTGGTTAGCATGGACGGGTTGGACCGAAGGGTCTGTTTCCATGCTGTACATCTCTATGACTCTATGACTCTATGAGGTGTACCCTAGAACTCTGTGAGAAGCTAGGGAAATGATTGCTGGGGCCCTTGCTGGGATATTTGTATCATCGATAGTCACAGGTGAGGTGCTGGAAGACTGGAGGTTGGCTAGTATGGTGCCACTGTTTAAGAACGGTAGTAAGGACAATCCAGGGAACTATAGACCAGTGAGCCTGATGGTGGGCAAGTTGTTGGATGGAATCCTGAGGTACAGGATGTACGTGTACTTTGAAAGGCAAGGACTGATTAGGGATAGTCAACATGGCTTTGTGCATGGGAAATCATGTCTCACAAACTTGCTTGAATTTTTTGAAGAAGTAACAAAGAGGATTGATGAGGACAGAGCAGTAGATGTGATCTGTATGGACTTCAGTAAGGTGTTTGACAAGGTTCCCCATGGGAGAATGGTTAGCAAGGTGAGATCTCATGAATACAGGGAGAACTAGCCATTTGGATACAGAACTGGCTCAAAGGTAGAAGAAAGAGGGTGGTGATGGAGGATTGTTTTTCAGACTGGAGGCCTATGACCAGTGGAATGCCACAAGGATTGGTACTGACTCCACTACTTTTCATCATTTATATAAATGATTTGGATGTGAGCATAAGAGGTAGAGGTAGTAAGTTTGCAGATGACACCAAAATTGGAGGTGCAGTGGACAGTGAAGAAGGTTACCTCAGATTACAACAGGATCTTGACCAGATGGGCCAATGGGCTGAGAAGTGGCAGATGGAGTTTAATTTAAATAAATACGAGGTGTTGCGTTTTGGAAAAACAAATCTTAGCAGGACGCATGCACTTAATGGTAAGATCCTAGGGAATGGTGTTGAACAAAGAGACCTCGGAATGCAGGTTCATAGCTCCTTGAAAGTAGAGTTGCAGGTAGATAGGATAGTGCAGAAGGCATTTGGTAAGCTTTCCTTTATTGGTCAGACTATTGAGTACAAGAGTTAGGATGTCATGTTGCAGCTGTACAGGAGATTGGTTCGGCCACTTTTGGAATATTGGTGCAATTCTGGTCTCCTTCCTATCAGAGACATGTTGTGAAATTTGAAAGGGTTCAGAAAAGATTTACAAAGATGTCACCAGGGTTGGAGGATTTGAGCTGTAAGGAGAAGTTGAACAGGCTGAGGCTATTTTCCCTGGAGCATCAGAGGCTGAGGGGTGACCTTATAGAAGTTTATAAAATCATGAGAATCACAGATGCGGTACATAGACAAGGTCTTTTCCGTGGGGTGGGATGGCCAGAACTAGAGGGCATAGGTTAAAGGTGAGAGGGGAAATATGCAAAAAAACCTAAGGGGCAACTTTTTCATGCAGAGGATGGTATGTGTATGGAATGAGCTGCCAGAGGAAATGGTGTAGACTGGTACAATTAAATATTTAAAAAGCATCTGGATGCATGTATGAATAGGAAGGGTTTGGAGGGATATGGGCCGGATGCTGGCTGGGGAACTAAATACAGTTGGGATATTTGGTTGGCATGGATGAGTTGGACTGAAGGATCTGTTTCCATGCTGTACATCTCTATGACTCTATGACTGTAAGTGGATTTGAGGATTATCAAATCAGCCATCACTCATTGAATGGCAGACAGACTCAATGGGCTGAATGGCCTACTTCTCCTCCTATGTCTTCAAGTCTTATGCAAACATATCATGATCCCTGCTACCTAGCATGAATCCTGTTGTGATGGCCAGAATTCTGTTGGAAAATTCTGCTCGTTGTTCCGCATGTCGAGATAGGCCTCACTTGATATCTCACATGTTTCTCCACGATTTCCTGCCATAGCCCACTTCATTCAGGGCCTGGTAAGGTTCTCCCCAGGTCCTGCCCACTGTCTTCTCGCACCTTTTCATGACTTCAGGAAGTCCTAAAGCACATTGCAGTCAACAAAGTACTTCTGAAGTATAGTCATCATGGTAACATAAGAAACAGAATGCAAGATCCCACAGGCAAAAATGTGAAAATGACCAGATTATCGATGCTGGCTAAGGGATTGGTCACGTTAGTAGTTTGACCTCCCCTTGCTTTTCTTCAAATTAGTGTCCTTGAGACCTTGTACATCCACCTGAAAGGGCATATTGAGCCTTTATTAAATATCTCATCCAAAAGTCAACATCTCTGTTCGGGTAGCGTATCCTCAGTAGTGCACAGGGAGTGTAAACATTGATTATGGGCCAAATCTCTGGTGTGAGCATTGAACCTTTCAACTCTTAGGAAAGAGAATGCTACCAATTGAGCCCAGCTGCCAACCTTAATAAATATTCAGATCTAAGCTGAATGAGACTGCTGTTTACATTTGGGTTTGACATACTAGAACTCACTCAATATTAGAGGTGATTCATTTGATTTCTGTCTTTCCAGTAGAGTGCATTTAACTAATTATGGACAGTGCAGGGCAACATTTAAGCAAGCTGCTAAACACAGGTTGTACACAATGTTCCACAGAAGTATTAATGAAGGCCATGCTTCACTGGACAGGTTTTGTTATGTGGAAAAACTAATTTAACATTTACCACGAGACAATGAATCTAATGCACCAGGTGTGTTTTGGCAGTGTGTGCTTCCAGGTTTGAGTAAAAGGCTCCATGCAGTTTATTTCTGACTTGTCTGGTAAATGAGAGGTAAATAATGTTGAGCTAATGATTGAGCTATCATAATTGGGGCTAATGATTGAGCTATCATAATTGGGGCTAATGATTGAGCTATCAACAGACAACAAAAGGATATTATTAAGAATGACAATCTGAAACAGCAGTAAAATAACTGCCAACACTCTCGTAACAAGATTATAATTTGACAGATTGACTCAGAATCGACAACAATGAAAAGCCTGGGAATTTAGGACAAACCCACTGAGTGGTGATGTATTTAAGAGGATAGTAATCATGACAGAGGAAGGATTAGAAATATATGCCGATAGGGTGAGATGCAGAATGCTGGGACAGGGTTTTTGGGAAAGCATAAACTCTGGTATTGACCTCGTGGGCTGAATGGCCTGTTGCTGTGTAATACTTTCCAAATAATTTAACGTAAATCAGTTCATTCTGCTATGACAGTTTCTGCACCCCTTTGTGTTGCTCCACACAACAATTCAAAACCTATTCTCAAGGAGCATCTTCATGGTATTTTCCCTCAAACTTAGTTCTCTGTAAAACTATAGGGTTCCGTATGAGACAGAGTATAGAGTTTCCTGTGAGATGATGTCAAAGGAGCTGCAGGCAACGTTTACTTGGTCACATCCAGACTGTCTGATTAACCAAAGGTTAACAGGAACTGGCAGCCAGAAAGACCAATAAACATATAACACAATCTCTCCATGAATCCAAGACTGGAAGTTTTAAGCAGGATAAATAATGAAAAAAAATTGAGGAGAAATCTGGGAAAGCCTGAGAATGTGGGTCTCACTGCCACAAAGTGTGCTTGAGGCAGTTAAATATAAACATCTAAAGAGAATCTGGAAAAGACAGAAAAAATAAATGATTGGAGGAGTTGGTGTTGGACTGGGGTGTGCTGAGTTAAAAATCACACAACACCAGGTTATAGTTCAACAGGTTTATGTGGAAGCACTAGCTTTCAGAGCGCTGTTCCTTCATCAAATGTCTTACGATCTTATACTCCATAACCACCTGATGAAAGAGCAGTGCTCCGAAAGCTAGTGCTTCCACATAAACCTGTTAGACTATAAGACCGTAAGACATAGGAGTGGAAGTAAGCCATTCGGCTCATCGAGTCCACTCCGCCATTTAATCATGGCTGATGGGCATTTCAACTCCACTTACCCGCACTCTCTCTGTATCCCTTAATTCCTTGTGAGATTAAGAATTCATCAATCTCTGCCTTGAAGACATTTAACCTCCCAGCCTCCACTGCGCTCCATGGCAATGAATTTCACAGGCCCACCACTCTCTAGCTGAAGTAATGTCTCCTCATTTCCATTCTAAACTGACCCCCTCTAATTCTAAGGCTGTGCCCACGAGTCTTAGTATCCCTGCCTGATGGAAATAATTTCCCAGCATCCACCCTTTCTAAGCCATGCATTATCTTGTAAGTTTCTATTAGATCTCCCCTCAACCTTCTAAACACTAACGAATACAATCCCAGGATCTTCAGCCATTCACTGCATGTTCGGCCTACCATTTCAGGGATCATCCATGTGAATCTCCGCTGGACACGCTCCAGTATGACCTTCCTGAGGTGTGGGGCCTAAAATTGGACATAGTATTTTAAATGGGGCCTAACTAGAGCTTTGTAAAGTCTCAGAAGCACACCACTGCTTTTATATTCCAACCTCTTGAGATAAATGACAACATTACATTCGCTTTCTTAATCACAGACTCAACCTGCAAGCTAACCTTTAGAGAATCCTGGACTAGCACTCCCAGATCCCTTTGTACTTCGGCTTTATGAATCTTCTCACTGTTTATAAAATAGTTCATGCCTGTATTCTTTTTTCCAAAGTACAAGACCTCGCATTTGCTCATGTTGAATTTCATCAGCCATTTCCTGGACCACTCTCCTAAACTGTCTAAATCTTTCTATAGCCTAACCACCATCTCAGAACTACCTGCCTGTCCACCTAACTTCATATTATTGGCAAGCTTCGCCAGAATGCCCCCAGTCCCCTCGTCCAGATCATTTATATATAAAGTGAACAACTGTGGCCCCAATACTGAACCCTGTGGGACACCACTTGTCACCGGCTACCATTCCGAAAAGAACCTTTTATCCCAACTCTCTTCCTTCTGTCAGACAGCCAATCCTCAATCCATGCCAGCGGCTCACCTCGAACACCATGGACCCTCATCTTACTCAGCAGCTCCTGTGAGGCACCTTACCAAAGGCCTTTTGGAAGTCAAGATAGATAACATCCACTGGGTTTCACTGGTCTAACCTATTTCAAAGAATTCTAACAGGTTTGTCGGGCACAACCACCACTTACTAAATCCATGCTGACTTGTTCTAATCCGACCCTGTACTTCCAAGAATTTAGAAATCTCATCTTTAACGATGGATTCTAGAATTTTAGCAACAACTGAGGTTAGGCTAATCGGCCTATAATTTCCATCTTTTGTCTTGATCCTTTCTTAAACAAGGGGGTTACAACAGCAATCTTCCAATCATCTGGGACTTTCCCTGACTCCAGTGTCTTTTGAAAGATCACAACCAATGCCTCTGCTACTTCCTCAGCCACCTCCCTCAGAATTCTAGGATGTAGCCCGTCGGGCCAGGAGATTTATCAATTTTTAGACATTTTTGCTTTTCCAGCACTTTCTCTTTTGTAACGGCTACCATACTCAAATCTTCCCCCTGACTCTCCTTAATTGTTGGCATATTACTCTTCCACTGTGAACACTGATACAAAATACTTACTAAGTTCTTCAGCTATTGCCTTATCTCCAGGCACTAGCCTTCCTGCATCAATTTGGAGTGGTCCAATGTCTACTTTTGCCTCTCGTTTGTTTCTTATGTATTGAAAGGAACTTTTACTATCATTTCTAATATTACTGGCTAGCCTATCTTCATTTTTGATCCTCTCCTTCCATATTTCTCTCTTTGTTATCCTCTGTTTGTTTTTGTAGTCTTCTCAATCTTCTGATTTTCCAGTGCTCTTGGCCACTTTATAGGCTCTCTCTTTGTCTTTGATACATTTCCTGACTTCTGTTGTCAGCCATGGCTGTATAATTTCCACCCAGATAATCTTTCTTTTCTTTGGGATGAACCTTTGTACTATGTCCTCAATTACACCCAGAAACTCCTGCCATTGTTACTCTACTGTCTTGCCCACTAGGCTCTGCTTCCAGTCAATTTTCATCAGTTCCTCTCTCATGCCCCTGTAATTACCTTTTTATTTAACTGTAACACCATTACATCTGACTTTGTCTTCTCTCTTTCAAACTGTAGACTGAACTTAACCATATTATGATCGCTGCCTCCTAAGTGTTTCCTTACTTTAAGATCTTTTATGAAGTCTGGCTCATTACATAGCACTAAGTCCAGAATAGCCTGCTCCCTTGTGGGCTCCATCACAAGCTGTTCCAAAAAGCCATCCTGTAAGCATTCCATGAATTCCCTTTCTTTGGATCCACCAGCAACATTATTTACCCAGTCCACCCACATATTGAAGTCCCCCATGATCACCGTGACCTTGCCTTTCTGACATACCCTATCTATTTCCTGGTACATTTTGCACCCCTGGTCCTGACCACTGCTGGGAGGTCTGTACATGGCTCGCACAATGGTTTTTTTGCCTTTGTGGTTCCTCAACTCCACCCACACAGACTCCACATCATCTGACCTGATGTCATTCAATGCCATAGATATAATTTCATTCTTAACTAACAAGGTAACCCTGCCCCTTCTGCCCAACTCCCTGTCTTGTCGATAAGTTGTAAATCCTTGGATGTTTAACTACTAGACCTGAACGCCTTGCAACCACGTCTCTGTGATGCCTACCACATCATAATCATTCACAATGATTTGTGCCGTTAATTCATCTACTTTGTTTCAAATACTACGAGCATTCAGGTAAAGCTCCTTCAAGCTAATTTTCTTATCCTCATGATTTCCATCATCTCTTCGAATGTAAACCCTGCACACATGCTAACCCGCTGCTTAACTTTCTACTTGACTCCATATTCCTTTGCTTTCCCTTTCCCTTCCCCCGACTCACAAGTTTAAAGTGCTAGTGACCACCCTATTTATCCTTTTTGCCAGAACATTGATTCCAGATTGGTTCAGGTGGAGACCGTCCCATCGGTACAGATCCCCCCGGTTCAAAAACTGATGCTAGTGTCCCATGAAATGGAATCCCTCTTTCCCACATCAATCTCTTAGCCACGTGTCTACTTCCCTAATTAGATTAGATTAGATTCCATACAGTGTGGAAACAGGCCCTTTGGCCCAACCAGTCCACACCGACCTTCCGAAAAGCAACCCACCCAGACCCATCTCTCTCTGACTAATGCACCTAAACACTATGGACAACTTGGCATGACCAATTCACCTGACCTGCATATCTTTGGACTGTGGGAGGAAACCAGAGCACCCAGAGGAAACCCACGCAGACACGGGAAGAACGTACAAACTCCACACAGACAGTCACCTGTCTGGAATCGAACCCAGGTCTCTGGCGCTGTGAAGCAGCAGTACTCATCACCAAGCCATCGTGCTGCCCCCAAATTAGCATGTGGCTTGGGCAGTAATCAAGACATTATGACCCTTGAGGACCTGTTCTTCAATTTCCTTCCTTGTGCTTGATAATCCCCAAACAGGTCCTCCTTCCTAGCCTTGTCTATGTTGTTCGTGCCAATGTGGACCACAACAACTAAACCTTCTCCCTCTTGCTCCAATATCCTTTCAAGTCAGTTGGAGATGTCCTGCACCCTGGCACCGGGCAGGCAACACACCATGCGGGACTCCTGATCTGGCTCGCAAAGGATACTATCTGTCCCCCTAATTAGAGAATCCCTTATAACAACTACTATAACCTGGTGTTGTGTGATTTTTAACTAGGAAAAAGAAAAGTATAGAGGATACATTCATAGGAGATGAAGAGATGTGGGAGGTGGGCTCCTGTGGAGCATAAACACTTTTATTGATTGCTTGATTGAATGGTACTTTCTCTGCTTTATATAATTGTGTTGTCCGTCTATTCAATAGGATGCACATCTTTTTAATAAGAAGATATTTCCCTTTAATAATGGCCAAAAGGATTTTTTTTCTTAGGTTCTTCCACAGTAATGCTGAAATAAAACAGTTATTACATAGACATTGTGATTGTACCTACTATAGTCAACATTCAGTGCATGTACAGTTTAGTGTTAAAACATTTTGATATTCTTTAAACAGCAATTCCTATCTGATGCATCGTAGCCATGAACAAAACGCATAGGTCGAGTTGTCAATGACAACTTGAGGTCATTACGCTGTGATTGGCAAAAAGCTTAACGGTGAGCTTTGGTCAGTGAACCATTGGGCCACAGTAAAGGATAATTTACAAATATAATAACCCAGTATAAAACATCGCCTAAAACATTTGTACATGAGAATATTACCCCAAGCAGCTTCACTAATTAATGAACAAAGACATTCACAGTAGGATCATTCAGAAGTGGTGAGTATTTCTGTCAGACAGACACTGCTTAATGATTAACGAGATCAATTTTCACTGAGCTCCATTAACATCATCAAACCATATGGAAAAGAAGGAAACTATTTGGTCCATTATGTTTCTGCCAGCTCCTTGAAAAGGTTTTTCTCATCAGTCCCACTCTCACTCTGTGGTTTCTGATAGCTCTGAATTTTTCTTCTCCTTTGCAGGTATGGTACTTTATAAATTCCCTTTGAAAGTTTCAATTGAATCTACTTCCTCCATCCTTACAGGCAGCAAATTCCAGATCACAACAACTCACTGCATTAAAGTAAGTCTTATTTTTTCCTACTGGTTCTTTTGGTAATTAGTTTACATCAGTGTGCAATGGCAGTAAAAAGAGTTTTTCCTTGATTGCTTTGTTGAAAAGTCCTGAACACTTGTATTATATCTCCCCACAAAATTAGCTGCTCTCAGAACTATCTCTGTTTCTCCAGGCCGTCCATATCCCTGGTATTATTCTAATAACACTCCTCTGCATCCCCACTTCAAAGTCTTCATGTCCTTGCAAAAGTGTGAAATCCAGAATTGGACACAATTTTCCAGTTAGGACATAACCAGGCCTTTCTGTAATCAGTAATTTCTAATTGAGAGGTGAGAACAAACTGGATTTGATGAAGAGCAGGCAGTGAATCCTACCCAGTTCAATTTGGATAAAAATTGGACTCTCCATTCACTAGTGTCGTCTCCACTCCAGTGAAGAGTTCTTGTATAGACTGTCCATTTATAAACCATTGAATCTATTGCTGAGTCTGGTAGCCAATTCATTCATGACCAGTTTAATTTATAGCCCTTGGCCACCAACCAACTTTCTAAATCTCGATTCTCTTCCTTCTCTTGGAGTCTCTGCTCTTCCAGCAGAAAGACCAGTTTGTCTCTGTGTTTGATCACATCCATCTTTTCATTCAGAATCTGTTTCTCCTCAGCAATCTCCTTCTCTGTCTTCTTGGATTCTGTGTAGAAATAATAAAATTGGGAAAGCGAACAAGTGTTAACTTCCTCAAACCAGGAAATAACTTTTACAAGTTATTGTAAAGAAAATAATGAAATGCTGGCCTTCATTGTAAGGTGACAGGAATATTAAAAGGATGGAAATTATGTCACAGTTAAACAAAACTTGCAGATGACACCAAAGTTGGAGGTGTCATGGACAGCGAAGAAGGTTACCTCGGATTACAACAGGATCTTGATCAGATGGGTGAATGGGCTGAGAAGTGGCAGATGGAATTTAATTCAGATAAATGCGAGGTGCTGTATTTTGGGAAAGCAAATCTTAGCAGGACTTATACACTTAATGGTAAGGTCCTCTGGAGTGTTGCTGATGAAAGAGACCTTGGAGTGCAGGTTCATAGCTCCTTGAAAGTAGAGTCATAGGTCGACAGGATAGTGAAGAAGGTGTTTGGTATGCTTTCCTTTATTGGTCACATTTTGACTACAGGAGTTGGAAGGTCATGTTGTGGCTGTACAGGACATTGGTTAGGCTACTTTTGGAACATTGCGTACAATTCTGGTCTCCTTTCTATCGGAAGGATGTTGTGAAACTTGAAAGAGTTCAGAACGTATTTACAAGAATGTTGCCAGGGTTGGAGAATTTGAGCTATAGGGAGAGGTTGAATAGACTAGGGCTGTTTTCCCTGGATGTTGGAAGCTGAGGGGTGACCTTATAGAAGTTTATAAAATCATGAGGGGTATGGATAGGGTAATAGGCAAAGTCTTTTCCCTGGGGTAGGAGAGTCCAGAACTAGAGGGCATAGGTTTAGGGTGAGAGGGGAAAGATATAAAAGGGACCTAAGGGGCAACATTTTCACGCAGAGAGTGGTGCGTGTATGGAATGTGTTGCCAGAGCAAGTGGTGGAGGCTAGTACAATTGCAACATTTAAAAGGCATCAGGATGGGTTTATCAATAGGAAGGGTTTGGAGGGAAAAGGGCCGGGTGCTGGCAGGTGGGACTAGAATGGGTTGGGATATCAGGTCAGCATGGACAAGTTGGACTGAAGGGTCTGTTTCTGTGCTGTACATCTCTATGACTCTATGACTTTGGTTAGTCCACAGTCTGAAGTAGCTATGTTCAGGTCTGGTCACCACAGCCAAGGAACAATATATTGGCCTTGAAACTGGTACTGTGCAGATTTACCAGAATAATACCAGAGCCAAAAGCATTTTATAGACTTGCATTTTCTTGGCTTGGAAAGTTGAAGTTTGATTTGATTGAGGTGCTTAAAAATTGTAGGCTAGATCTAGAGAAACGTTCCATTGGTGAGGGAAATCCAGAAGAAGGCAAGATTATGTTAAAAATTGAACTGGGTTAATTGGGGTAAATTCGGGAAGCACTTTGTCACAGAAAGCCTGTGACTATGAGAGGATTTATTTGAAGATTTCACAGCAAAGGTTGGTAGATTTTTTTTGTTGCCTAAGAGTACTGAAAGATATGGAGCATAGGTGGGTAAGTGGAACTAAGATATAGATCAACCATGGTCTGACTGAATGGTAGAATTGATTTGGAGGACTGAATGACCTGTTTGTATACTTTTCCAGCACCACTCTAATCTTGGTTGTATACAAATCCCAGTGGTGGCACCCAAAAAGCCCATGGTTCATAAACACTGCCAAAGCATAATCTTTTCATGGATAGTAATGGTGTGCAGGGTTATGGGGAAAAGGCAGGAGATTGGCAGAAGATAATAGAACGGGTGTAGGCACAATGGGTCAAATGGTCACCTTCTGTACTGTGACATTTCTGTGGTTCTGTCGTTGTTTCAGAGAACGAGCTGTTAATTCTAGTTTGGTGATGGGGGCAGTGAAAGGTATACAGTATTCCAGCCGGGATGGTTGGAAAGGCATGTTTCCAATTGCTGCGGAGCAGGGATTTTTATGGCTTCCACCCTGGGCAATTCTCCCGCCATACTGTTCTGCAGGGAAAGAACTTTGGAAACATCGAGAGGAGCTGGAGAATTCTGTACAGTTTGATTCTGTTAGTTCCCACCAGAAGAAGGCGTGAAATATGTTCTGAGTTTTCTGAATGGCTCTAAAGTTGGCAGCTGAGTTAAACGATCTCCATCCTTGAGAGCATTTTGTAAGAGTTTCCTGTTGCTACCTTTGAGTGCTGTGCCACTGAAGACCAGAACAAATGCTGCAAAAAGCAGGTGGGGTGTGGGAATTGGTGATATAATGCTAATTTAACTGCACTGGTAATCCTTCCTGAAGAAGGGCTTATGCCCGAAACGTCGATTCTCCTGTTCCCTGGATGCTGCCTGACCTGCTGCGCTTTTCCAGCAACACATTTCCAGGTCTAATCCAGAGGTTCCCAGCTCAATGCTCTTGGACCATGGGTTCAAAGGAGAAAGTTAGCATTGCGGATGCTGGAGATCAGAGTCAAAATCTGTGGTGCTGGAAAAGCACAGCTGGTCAGGCAGCATCTGAGGACCAGGAGAATCAACGTTTTAGGTATAAGCCCTTCATCAGAGTTCAAATCCCAGCATTGTAAATATGATATCTTGAATATAAGTTCAGTGTTAATTGTCATAGTCACCATTACCATCATTGGAGTAAAACAAAGAACTGTAGATGCTGGAAATCTGAAACGAAAACACAAATTGCTGGAGAAACTCAGCAGGTCTGGCACCATTTGTTGAGAGAAAGCAGAGCTAACATTTCAGGTCCAGCAACTCTTCTTCAAAACTGATGGTAGCTAGGAAAAGGGTGGTATATATGCTGAAGACATACGCTGTGCTCTGCTCTACACTGAGAGAAGAAACACAGAATGGGTGACCATTTGTGGAACGCCTATGTTCCATTTGCAGAAATGGCATTTCTGGTTGCCTGCCACTTCAACACACTGCCAAGTTCCTTGGTCAACATCTCTATCTTCGGCTTACCACAATGCTCCAGTAAAGCTCAGCACAAGCTAGAGGAACAGCATCTCACTTTCCACTTGGGGAACCTTCAGGACTCAATATCGAGTTCAACAATATGAGAGCTTGAACACATCCTTCCACATCCTTTAGTCACCCTCAGACCCCAGGCCCTGTCATGACCTGGGCTGCTTTCAGCTGAGCCGACTCATTTTCACCTCCTCATTGGTCATTAACAGCTTTTCCCCTTCCCTGGCTTACCGTCAACCATCTCTTTGTCTGTTTTTGCTTTAGAAATATTTTTATTAAAAACTTTTTCAAACCTTTTACACAGTAGTTATATATAAAAAAGAACCAAAATACAAAAAGATAGAGATAGTACAATAATGTCATATCACAATACTATTAATTATAAACTACCTACTATTCTAGCAGAACAAACATATCTACTTAACTTAAACTAAACTACAATCAAATTAGATAAAAATTAAATTAAGCTGAATTCAAATTAACTTAAATTAAATTATATCACATTACTTTATTCTAGCTCACTCACCACATCTCCATTCGAGCTCCCACCCCTGGGAGCACTAGTCATTGTACCCTTTTTTTCCCCAGCTTCCCCCTCCCAGGGCCCCACGGGCACCCAAACTGATTCCCATGGCTATATCCAGGCCCTCATTAATATTGCCGATAAGACTGCATCAATATAATTTAGAAAGGGTCACCACCTCTGGAAAAACTGCTCCGTTTTGTGGTGCACCATATTTGTGAGGTAGTCTTGGGTAGATCAGCCATAAGACCTGGGGGTTTTCCAACATCCAATTCCTTAAAATGTTCTTTCTCGCACAGTGGGTGAGAATGTTACACAGTCCCTTCCCATGTTCTCCCAGCGAGGACAAATTTGGCAACCGCAGAAGTAGAAATACCAGGTCCACTTTGACTTCAATTCCCAGGATTTCCTTCAGTTCCCTTACTATGGCACTCCAGTATCTCTGGATCTTGCAACATGACCAAAAGCAGTGTGTAAGAGTGCGTGTACTAATTTTACATTTGGGGCACACTGGAGATGCTCCTCTCTTGAACTTAGCTAGCCTCTCTGGGACCATATGAGCCCTGTGTAAAATCTTCAATTGCCTGGCCTGCACTTTGTTACATATTGAGATTTTCTTTACATTTTCCCATATGACTTCCTGTGTTTCCAGTGAAATATCCTTTCCAAGTTCCTGATTCCAAGTCCTACAGAGTCTCTCCACATCTCCTCAGGCACATCCTTTCTGTAAGTGATATAAAGTACTAACTGAAAGAGCACCTGTGCACTCCTTTCTCCATGTCTGACTTGTAAGGCTGAGCCAGGAGCGTGGTCTTCCTCAGTATATAATCCCTTATCTGAAAGTACTGGAAAAGGTCCCTAATAGACAATCCATATTTCTGACTTAGTTGGCTAAATGACATTAAGACCTCCCCTCAAATAAATTTCCCAAACAAGAGATTCCCTTATTCTCCCAGCTTAAAGCCGGAGTCCATTGCCCCAGGTTTAAATCCTTGAGCTCCCGCCAATGGGGTAAATGGCGATGTATTAGGCCAATTGCCCTTGTCTTGCTTCATTATCCTCCAAGTGTTCACCGTATTTAAATTGATTGGACTCTTACACTGCTCGATCACAGATTTAATCTTATCCATGAATAATAGATTAACTAGGGGACATCTCAACTGCGAGGCTTCAATGTCAAGCCAAATCGACTCCGAATCCCTCCCGTACCCAGTCACCCACATATGTTAACAGGGCGCTTATTTGATATCTCTTGTTGGAGGAGCTATGGCCCTTGATAAAACCGGTCTGATCTTCTTTCATAATATAGGGCAACACCTTTTCCAACCTCAGGGTCAGCACCTTTGACAGAGTTTAAAAGTCTACATTCAACAACAAAATTGGTCTGTATGAGACACATTCTTCGGGGTCTTTCCCCTTCTTTAAAATGAGGGCGATATTAGCCTCCCTAAGTGAGGGCAGAAGACAGTCCCGTGTATATGAATAGCTATACATCCCCAAAAGCGGCTCCACCAACACATTTATGAATTTCTTATAAAACACACTCAGGAATCCATCTGGCCCCGGTGCTTTGCCACCCTGGAGATGCTTTATTGCTTCCTGCACCTCTTGTATCGTCATGAATGCATTTAACAGGGAGACCTGCTCTGCATTTATATGGGAGGTCCAGGTTCTCAAAAAAGGACTGCATTCTCACTGTACCTTCTTCGCCGCCCTCCGACTAGTATAACTTGGCAAAGTATTCCCAAAGCTGAAAATGTGTTGCTGGAAAAGTGCAGCAGGTCAGGCAGCATCCAAGGAACAGGAGAACCGACGTTTCGGGCATAAGCCCTTCTTCAGGAATGAGGAAAAAGGGCTAATGCCCGAAACGTCGATTCTCCTGTTCCTTGGATGCTGCCTGACTTGCTACGCTTTTCCAGCAACACATTTTCAGCTCTGATCTCCAGCATCTGCAGTCCTCACTTTCTCCTCAAAGTATTCCCAAAACCTATCATTAATCTTCTTCAACTCACAGGTAACTGTGCCAGCCTTCTTTCTAACAGACATAATAGATTGAGAAGCATTTTTCTTTCTAGCCAGATATGCCAGATATCTACCTGGTTTATCTCTAAATTCAAACAATCTTTGTTTAGCAAAGGAGACCTCTTTCTTTGCCAGCTGTGTGTGAGAGCAGCCCAGAGAGCTGTGACCCGGTGCAACTTGACCAATAAAGGCCTATTATAATATGCCTCCTCAGCTACCTTCACCCGGGTCTCCAGCATCTGTTGCTGCTCCTCCCTCTGCTTCCTTCTACTTGTTGAATAAGAAATTATCAGGCCTCGTAAATATGCCTAAGTGGCCTCCCAAAGTGTTGACAGATTACTGGCCGAACCGAGTTGATATCCCAGAAGGCCCTGAACTCTCTTGTAATGTACTCATCAAATTTGCTATCCCTGAACAGGAATGGTCCATGCGCCAGCGCCATGCATGTATTCTGCCACCCTTAATTTTAACATCTAAATACACTGGTGCATTGTCTGAGATAGTTATATTCCCAATTTTGCAAGCCAATGTTCTGTCCAAACAAGCTGATGGCATAAGGAACATGTCAATTCACATGTGCCACTTGTGTGGGTTGGAATAGAAAGTAAAGTCTCTTCCATTCAGGTGGAGATGCCTCCACACATCCACTAATCCCAACTCCTCACACAAGTCCACCAACTGTCTAGATTGTGCGGGTGTGCCTGCCCGGCCCCTTGGCATCCTGTCTACCCTGGGATCCATTAGGTGGTTAAAATCCCCTCCTGTGGTTGTGCGATGCACCCCAAGATTCATTAATTTAGCAACTGCATCAATTAGAAATTTAAGAAGGTGTGCCGGGGGACAATAAACATTCAGGACACCATATTCTTCTCTACGTACTAGAGCTTTAAGCATGACGAACTGTCCATGTTTGTCCTTAATTTGCTCAGTTACCTGAAATGGGAGATTTGTTCTTACCAGTATTGCCACTCCTCTACACTTGGAGCTAAAGGAGGAGAAGAATACCCTGTCATAACCCCCCTGCTGCAGTTTCACATGTTCCTTATCAGTTAAATGCGTCTCCTGCAGCAGGGCAATATCAACCCTTTCTTTCCTAAGGCCTGACAGCACCTTCTTTCTTTTAATGGAGGAATGACTCTCTTTTACGTTCCAGGTGCACCACCTGAACTAATCACTAGCCGTGGTCATCCAGAGCAGTCCGTGGTTTCCCAAGAGGAGGAAGCTTACCTGAGGTGCGGCAAGTGAAGAAATTAACTCTATAAAGTCCAAAAACTACTTCGATAAAAACTACTACAACTAAAAAAAGTAACCACTATATTTAACATAAACATACACCTAAATAAGCCCCAATTGACAAGAGACCTACCCCCTTGCCCATAGGGGGCAATCCTCCCAATCCTTACTACCATGCTGGCTCCTTCCAGCTGAGGCCACGCCCTAGTCCCATGCAATGCGCAGATAAAAAGAACATGTTGTTTATATTCTGAGAGTTAACAATGGACACCCACCCTCCCTCCTCCACACCTCTTCCCCCTACATCTTAACCACAGGTATAGCTCCCCCAATCCAAAAAAAAAGAACAATAGCAAAAACAAATCCTCAGACGATAACCAACCAACCAAAATGATGAATAAATCAGGTTTTACACCAAGGCAGTACAAAAGCTATAAAACCGATAACTACAAAAAGGGGAGAGAGGAGAAAAAGAGGGGCAGAAAAAGTAAAGAAAAATTGTACCATTGTCCGTAATGGTGCTCCTTCCACCCCCCACCACTCCCAACCCAAGTCCTTCATTTCAAAGAGTTCACAAAGTCCTTTGGCCTTTTCTGCTGAATCAAAATTATATATCATTCTTCCGCGAGCGAAACACAACACCGCCGGGTACCTCAAGGAACATTGAATGTTCAGGTCCCTTAATTTTCTCTTAACTTCATCAAATGCCTTTCTCTTATTAACTATGGCTACCAAGAAGTCTTGAAAAAACATTATTCTTGAGCCTTTGTATGTTAAAGCCTGTGGATCTCTTCCTAGTCTTCTTGCTGCTTCAATCACTAACCGTTTTCCTTTATAATGCTGGAGTCACACTAGGACCGTGCAGGGGTGCACATCCAGTCCAGACCTAGTCATTGCGATCCATCAGGCCCACTCCACACTCACCACGCCTGACTCCAACTCCAGCCCCAGGAACTTCGGGAGCCACTTCTCCGGGAGACCCACGAGCCGTAAGCTTTTCCTTCTACTTTTGTTTTCTAGATCGTCCACTTGTTCCTGAAGCACCCGAACCTGGTCTTCCAGTGTTCAGATCCTTCCTCTTGAGACCTCCGGGACGGTCTCCAATGCTGCGGTTCTCTGCTCCACTGCTTCTACTCTGGTCCAGTGTTTGAATCTCCAGCTCATGCCTTTTCAACATGGCAGATATTGGCTCCGTCGCTGCTTCAATCTTTTCTCAGCGTTTGACAAACTCCAAATTAAATCCAAAGGGACCACCCCTGGAGTTTGAGCAATGGCTGCAGGCACCCCGGACACAGTAGGGAGTGCCCAGCTTACTGTACTCCTTTCTTCCCTTTTATTCACCTTCATCCTGATCTTAGAGCTGTCAGACCACAACTTTAGCAGCTCCAGATCTCCAGTAGCTTTATATTATCAATTTTTCTCTTAGGGGTGGTTAACAGGGGAGGGGTTTGGTAAGGGGGCACTTTACCAGGGAATATGGCAAAGAGCCCAGCACAGCAGACCACTCAGACCACCGCCATCTTGGATCTCCCTTTGTCTGTCTAACTATATCTCTGCCCCTCAGAGCTCTATCTCCATCTGTTGTGTACTCTTAAACTCTCCCACCCATCTTCAGCATATATACTAACCTTTTCCTAGCTACCATCAGTTCTGAAGAAGGGTCACTGGACCTGAAACATTAACTCTGCTTTCTCTCCACAAATGCTGTCTGATGTTATGACAAGTATCATTATTTGTTGTAAATATGATTCAGAAATATCCATTAAAGAAGGAAATCTGCCATCCTGATCTAGTCTGACATATGTATGAGTCTAAACCCACAGTAATGTGGCTGACCTTTAAGTGTCCTCTGGAATGGCCCATCAAACCATTTAGTTCAAGGACAATGAGGGAAGGCAACTGTGACACCCATGTCCCATGAAAGACGAAAGCAAAAACAAAATTACTTGAGCACAACCCAACAGCAGGTGGATGTCTCACCCCCATTGGTCTTAATTGTTTCCTTGCCTAGGACTTGCAGTAGATAATCTCAGACCATAGTCTGGATTAGAGGATCTATTCCTGATGAAAGCCTTTTGCCCGAAACGTCAATTTTCCTGCTCCTTGGATGCTGCCTGACCTGTTGTGCTTTTCCAGCACCACTCTAATCCAGACTCGGGTTTCCAGCATCTGCAGTCCTCATTTTTACCTAATCTCAGACCAATAGGGAATTCAAGAAAATCTTCCTTATCGAATGGTAGAATGTGGAATTCACTCCCACAAGAAGTAGTCGAACTACATGTCAAAATGAATTTAAGGGGAACACATGAGAGAGCAAGGAAGAGAAGGACATGTTGATAGGGTTAGATGAGGCAAAATGGAAGGGGGCCTTTGTGCAACGTAAACATTGGCATTGATCTCATTATTCAGATAGTCTTTTTTTTCTGAGCAGTGCATTCTCTGTGTAATTCTATACTGTGTAATTCCAGTTGCTTAGTATAGAATAACACAGCACATGCACAGCTGTCTAACCTGACACAATGCTGGTTACCAATAATCATGGGCCAGTGGTGCAGGGAGTGAACACTCAGGGTGGTACTCAGATGTTGCTTGTGCAGGGCTGCTGTGGCATGGTTGTGTTTCTGATCACGTTTGAATTAACTCCTTTGAAGACCAATGGTGATTACACAGATTGCTAAAAGCCCCTGTTTTAATTAAACCCTGGCAGGAGAAACATGGCAGCTTGTTGCTGGGTAATTTGCAATTATCCTCCCAGCGCCAAGACCTGAGTAATTTAATTAAGACCCATCACAAGCTATAATGCTCACCGTCAACTGCCATCCGATCATGAAGCAGCTGCTCCAAGCGGCTCTGCTGATCTTCCAGTTCCAATTCGCGAGCACTGGAGAGAGACACAAAGGGAGAAGTTGGGAATGCTGCCAATCTGGGAATTCTGTACCCATCAATTAACTTTCTCACATGGTTTACAGATCCTGTAGCACATGGAGACAGATACAATCAGGGCTTTCAGGAGGGAATTGGATAAGTGCCAGAAGTGTAAAAAAATAGATGCAGGCTATCGGAAAGGGTGGGGGTTGGGATGAAGTGAGTTACCCCTGCAAAGAGCTGGCACAGTTGCGATAGGATGGATGGTTCAGCGACTGCAATTGCTGGGACATTGGAATCAGACAGACAGACCTGGGTTTTCCACATGACAAAGATCCTCGTGCCACTTCCCCTTTTCATAGGGGCAGGAATAGGGAAGATCCATGATTCACACACACATTTGTCGGGGCATCTAGCCATTTAAATCTCCACCTGCCCTCACTCAGGGTCAGATTTTGATGACTCCAGAATGTGTGAAACCCAAAATGTACACTGTAGACCTGGTAAAAATAGATCTGAACTTTGTACATTTCTTTGGATACTCCCATGGAGACAAAAGCTACCCTTTGGATCTGTCCCCACAACATCTTTGGGGATATTATGTATCCTCTGAGGAGGTCAAGTTCCCTTTGGAATTATGAAAAACAGATATGAATGTGTGTAAAATTGCACTTGGCAAGCTCATTGGCACTGTCAACAAACCTGTCAAAATAAATCCTGAAAAATTTCTTCAGCAACTGTCGAAAGGACCTGACAACAGTGTCAAGAAGATAACCATCACCAGAGAAACAATGAGGGAAATTAATGGAGTTAAACATAGGAGCAGGAGTAGGCCATTCAGCCCCTCAAACCATGTGCCCTGGACCTGGTGGGAGGCATCCTAGCATATTAAAGGAAGTCACTACAGAGAGTGTGGATGCACTGGTAGTAATCTTCCAGGAATTGTTAGATTTGGGGTAGTCCTAGAGAAGTGGAAAACTAAATATGTCACCTTTAGTTAAAAAGACGAGACAAAAATAACAGGAAATTATCAGGCTGTTAGCATAACTTCTGTCATAGGAAAAATATTAGAAGCTGTTATGAAGGATGTAATGGCAGAACATTTTGAAACACATAAAGCAGAGTCAACATAGCTTCACAAGGGGAAGTCATGCCTGACCGACTGATGAGAATTCTTTAACGAAGTAACAAGCAGGATAGATAAAGAGTAGGTAGTGAATATAACACATCTGGATTTCCAAAAAGGTGTTTGCTAATGTACCACACATTAGTCAATTTAAGAAGATAAGAAGCCATGGTTTTGGTGGTTAGAGGATTGGCTAACTAATAGGATAAAGGGGGCATTTTCAGAATGGAAACCTGTAACTAGTAGAGTGCCACATAGATCAGTGCTAAGACAGCAATTATTTACAATGTATTAGATGAGGAATGTGCATGTACTATCACCAAATGTATGGATGACAGTAAAATTGGTGAGTCGGCCAAGTGGTGAGGATGACACAAAGAGTCTTCAGAGAGATAAGGACAGTTATGAGAGTGGGAGTGGGAAAATCCTTGGAAGATGGAACATAATATCAGGAAACGTGAAGGCATGTCTTTACGCAGGAAGAACTGCTGAATGTCATTTAAATGGACAAAGATTCAATAAAAATATATTTAAAAAATAACAGACAAAGATAGCAGGAAGCTTCAGAACTGAGATTTGGAGTCCTCATCCATGAAACATAAAAAGCTAGCATCCAAGTTCAGCAGGTAATAGGAGTTTTGGCCAGTATTTCAAAGAAAATGAAACATATATGGAAGGAAGTCTTGCTAAATCTATACAAGGCACTAGTCAGACCATGTCTGGAACACTATGAAAAGTTTTGGGTCCCTTATCTAAGGGAAGGTATACAGGCTTTGGAGGTAGAGCAGAGAAAGTTCACTAGGCTGATACTAGGTATGGAGGGATTGTCTTAAGAGAGATTGAGTAGGTTGGATCTGTACTCACTGGAATTTAGAAGAATGTGAGGCAACCCTATTGCAATCCACAGGATTCTTAGGGGACATGACAAGGGTGGATGTTGAAAGATGGTTTTACCTTACAGGAGAGGAGAGGACCAAAGGGCATTATCTCAGAATAAAGGGTCGTTCAATGAATTTGAGGATGAATTTCTTCCTTAAATTTGTTACTGTAGAATAGCAGAGTATTCTCAATAGGCTGAATTGCCTACTTCTGGTCCAATGTTGTATAGTCTTATGGACATGTTAACATGACTGTCAAATTAATTTGTCAAAACATTTAAATGTACTGCCCTTTAAACAAATATATCGGGAGTATTAAATAGAATTGCTAGCAGTTTCACTCTATTGACATAAGTATGAAGTCTTTTTATTACTGGATTACTGCATAACTGATTCCACAATCATTCATTATCACAATAGGAGGCCTATTTTTTCACATCTTGATGACAACTACAAATGTCGTGGACTCTCTGAAATGGGGTATAAATTCCAACACTTTTTGGTATAAAGATTGTGCACTTTAATGAAATGTTTGTTATGCTCAGGCTTTATGTAGTATAGGTATGTATTTGCAGTAAATGCATTTTTAAAAAGGAGCGTTTTTTCCAATATAGTGAAATCCAAAACGCAGAGGTCTTATGTGACGTGACCCTGAACCGGAAACTCTAATTTTGTATTCCACTCCAGGATTTGTTGACTATGGCATTTGTAACTTGGGCAAGTGGGTTTATTATCAGTCTGTAAGTCCTTCCACTGTGCCTGATGTAGGTGGGAAAGGTGAGAGAATTTCTTGGTCAGCTATGCAACAGAAGACATTGGTAAACCACTGCAGTGCCTTGCCTATAATGTGGAATAATCCAATCACATACCATGGCCAACCTCAAAAATGGTGACATAAACAAAGTTAAAAATCACACAACACCAGGTTATAGTCCAACAGGTTTAATTGGAAGCACACTAGCGTTCAGAGCGCCGCTCCTTCATCAGGTAGTTGTGGAGGACACAATTGTAAGACACAGGATTTATAGCAAAGGTTTACAGTGTGATGTAACTGAAATTGTACATTGAAAAATACCTTGATTGTTTATCGAGTCTTTCTTCTATTCGAATACGATGATAGTTTCACTTCTTTCATACGTAAATCACAAAATTCTTTTTAAAAAAAGTTACATTCTCAGGTTAACTGTAACAATTGGTGTTAGCCAGATAATATGTTGAAGGTGTTAGCCCCCTGTGTTCTCTGTCTGTGCCATAAGGTTTAGACTGATTCTAATCTAAAAAGTGAGTTAACAGAGTCTTACATGAATTCATGCAGTTTTTGAGCAAAGTACAATGTAATTCTGCAAGTACAAATTCACCCCACAAATGTATATGTATATGTGTGCATGTGTGTGTGTGTGTCTATCGATCTGTCTGTCTGGGGTGGGGCGTTGTGAGAGAGAGTGTAGATGTGTGTATGTGAGTGTAGAGTGTTTAAGTCTGTGAGGGGGTGCATGTGTGTCTGTAGGAGTGTGTGTGCCTGTAGGAGAGTGTGTATAGACACACACACTCCCACACTCACACATGCACCCTCTCACAGACTTAGACACTCTACACTCACATACACACATATACACTCTCACACTCACAACCCCCCACCCCAGACAGACAGACACATGCACGCACACATATACATATACATTTGTGGGGTGAATTTGTACTTGAAGAGTTACATTGTACTTTGCTCAAAAACCTCATGAATTCATGTAAGACTCTGTATTCTCACTTTTTAGATTAGAATCAATCTAAACATTATGGCCCAGACAGAGAACACAGTGGGCTAACACCTATCATAATCAGGATTCCCGCCCACCTTCCGGGGACCCCTTCGCCCACCTCCAACACACTGCATCCACCTGGACACCCTGCGCTGGCCTATTATCTGCCCTCGACCTCTTCATTTCCAACTGCCGCCGGGACATTGACCGCCTCAACCTGTCTACCCGCCTCCCCCACTCCAACCTCTCACCCTCACAGCGCGCAGCCCTCCAATCCCTCTGCTCCAATTCCAACCTCACCATCAAGCCAGCGGATAAAGGGGGCGTAGTGGTAGTCTGGCGCACTGACCTCTACATCGCTGAAGCCAAACGCCAACTCGAGGACACCTCTTCCTACTGCCCCC
>NC_057725.1:29633187-29670265 GCF_004010195.1 Chiloscyllium plagiosum
AAATCTCTTGGCCCCAGTGTTCGATCTCTCCATCAATAACAAACGCTTCTTTCAGTCTATCCTATCCATATCCCTCATTGTTTTGTACATCTCAGTCATGTCTTCTCCAATCTCCTTTGCTCGGTAACAAACTACACCAGTCTGTCCAATCTCTCCTCATAACTGAAACTCTTCAGCCCAGACAATATCCCATTGAATCTCTACTGCAACGTTCCCAGTATGATCATATCCATGCTGTACTGTGAATTGCAAAACTGCACACAGTAATCCAGCAAGAGCCGAATTAACATTTTTTCTATTCTGTTACAGTATGAGGGCGTCGCTGGTTCGGCAGTATTTAATGCTATCCCTAATTGCACAGCGGGTAGTTGAGACTCAACCATATTGTAGTGAGGCTGAAGTCACATGGAGGCCCGAACATGTAAGAATGGCAGTTCCATTCCTTAAAGGACGTCAAATGGTTTTATGTTTTCAACAATTGAACATGGATATATAGGAGTTATTAGATTCGTAATTCCAGATATTTATTGAATCCCAATTCTGCCACCTAGCGTGGTCGGAGTCATACCCGAGTCCCTGATGTCTGAATTAACAGTTCAGTGGTTAATGGTAATAGCGCTCGGCCATTGCAGAAAAGCAGTGAAACTGATCTTATCCAATGAAGTCGCATTTCCCCGATACTGTCCTGTGCCATTTTCCTGAGCTTAAACCCCCCCCCCCCCCCCCAATAATCTCTGGTCCATGTCGGTAAAAGCTGCTACATGAGGATTAATCTCACAACAGTGGTACCCAAATGGATCAAATGGTCTGCATTTCCCGATGGTGGGGTTGGGGCGCGTTCAACCAGCAACAGTGACCGCAGCCACACAGACTGATCGGTATCAATGTGAGAGTCAGTGTTAGATTTTGTAGTGCCTTCATGAAATAGGAAATGACTCCACAACCACATGATGAAAGAGCAGCGCTCCGAATGCTAGTGCTTCAATTAAACCTGTAAGACCATAACCTGGTGTTGGATGATATTTAACTTTGTACTCCATAGTCCAAAACCGGCATTTCCAAATTAATGAAATTAGGGGTATGGGATGGAAAGTTCGGTTAGTGATCGTAGGAGGGAAGAAATCTCAGAAAACGGGTGGATTTGAATTCTGAAACACAGAGATGTGAGCGAGCAGAACTTGAAGGAAAAAAAAAACATCACCTTGGAGAAAATTACCATGTTAAAACAACTGATTCCTTTGTGTTTCACAAAAGACTGGGACAAACAGAGCAGTTACGGCCGTGACGCGGATTCGAACCGAGGTTGCGGCGGCTAGAACGCAGAGAACTAACCACGATACGATCTCTACACCCCACCGACGGATACAGCAGCCAGCAACAATAAGTAAAGTATCATTAGAAATATTAGGCAGCGCACCAAATGGTCACCGTCTGTCCCTCACCACCAGACGCCTGGAGTAAGAACGCTTCATCTTCTGCCTCGGAACATTTCAACCCCAGGGCATCAATGTGGACTTCAACAGTTTCCTCATCTCCCCTTCCCACACCCCACCCCAGTTCCAAACGTTCAGCTCAGCACTGTCCCCATGACTTGCCCTGACTCGTCCTACCTGCCTATCATCTTTTCCACCTATCCACTCCACGCTCTCCTCGGACCTATCACCTTCATCCCCTCGCCCACTCAACTATTGTACTCTATGCAACTTTCTCCTCACCCCCACCCTCCTCTCACTTATCTCTCCACCCTTCAGACTTTCTGC
This sequence comes from Chiloscyllium plagiosum, assembly GCF_004010195.1. NCBI lineage: Eukaryota > Metazoa > Chordata > Chondrichthyes > Orectolobiformes > Hemiscylliidae > Chiloscyllium > Chiloscyllium plagiosum. Next base: position 29,634,948 of record NC_057725.1, read on the forward strand.
CTGTATTCCTGGTGAACTGCTTTTGTCCGAAATCTCCCCACCCCCACCCTCCTCTAGCTTATCTCTCCATGCTTCAGGCTCTCTGCCTTTATTCCTGATGACGGGCTTTTACCTGTAATGTCGATTTCGCTGCTCCTCGGATGCTGCCTGAACTGCTGTGCTCTTCTAGCACCACTAATTCAGAATCTTCAACATATTATCTGGCTAACACCAATTGTTACCGTTAACTTGAGATGTGACTTCTTATAAAAATGTTTTGTGATTTACATATGAAAGAAGTGAAACTATCATGGTATACGAACAGATGAAAGACTCAACAAACAATCAAGGTATTTTTCAATGTATAATTTCAGTTACATCACACTGTAAACTTTTGCTATAAATTCTGTGCCTTACAATTGTGTCCTCCACAACCACCTGATGAAGGAGTGATGCTCTGAACGCTAGTGTGCTTCCAATTAAACCTGTTGGACTATAACCTGGTGTTGTGTGATTTTTAACTTTGTATATCCTAGTCCAACACCGGCATCTCCAAATCATGACATAAACAAAGACCAACAATAGACACATAGGCTGGGAGTTTCTTCTCTCTAGAAGTGATGGGGAAGGTGACAGAAAAGGCAAACAAAATTAGGCAATTTGGCACCAGGGTGATACCCACCCCTTTCTGTCACCTCAGGATGGGAATGTTCATGGGTGACCTTCTAAACCAATGCCAAGGAAAGCCCTTAAGTGATAAATAATTTATAATAATTAAGAATAAATCTTGCCACCAGTATGCTGTGTTCCTGGCAGATGAGAAAAGCAGACTCTTTCCAATCATAGAAACGAGGTAGCGTATCTGCTGGATTGGGGTATGGGGAACTCAATCTACCCAAATATGAGGTATTGGACATGGATGGGGAGAGGGAGGGGAAGGGCACTGAATATCAAATATGTCCTTATCTCCAGCACCCCCTGTCCACGGACCTACATTCCCTCTAATTTCTCCAGCTGCTACATGATCATCTGAGGACATGGGCAGGCATGGAACCTTGGAATTGCTGTGTGGCTGTGTCGCAGCTTTGAGGGAACATTGCTGTTGACTCCATCCCTTAATTCCCTCCTCCGAAACCTCACTGACCTTCCTGCTATTCCTGGTGCTCGCCACTGCTCAGGTGGCTGAAAGGGTACCGTGCCTCCTAGTGGCTGGAAGCCTTTGATTCAGTGCCGCCAGCAGGTTCAGCTACACCAGGATATGTTGGCCTACTAAGTGACTGACTGCCAAGCCTGCCAAGTGACTACTTACATTCCCAATTGGCATTTGATCTTGCCAGCTTTCGAATTATAGGATGCAGGAGTACCTTGCTTGAAAAGGCAACCGCCTCCATAGCTTAAAAAAAGGATTATTCCTGCCTCAGAATTTTGTGCTAGAGAGCTTCATCTCTTCATTAGAGTGCCTGATGAAGGGCTTTTGCCCGAAACATCAATTTTTCCTGCTCCTCAGATGCTGCCTGACCAGCTGTGCTTTTTCAGCACCTCTCTAATCTTGACTCTAATCTCCAGCATCTGCAGTACTCACCTCCGCCTAGCTTCATCTCTTTACCCTCTGACATGCTGAGGCCTGTCTTTGTGAATACTGGGTGAGTCAGCATGGCAGGTGAAAGGCAAAGGATTGACAATGAGGTCATATATTGTTGTGAATTGGAACTAAGTTGGCATGAAAGCTATAATGGGCAATGGGGGACTGAGTACATGGGCACAGGTTGGCATGGATGGCATAGAGAATTTATGGAAAGTGGGCACAATGCACAGGGTGGCATGGGTTGGCATGAATGTGGAATGGGTAGTGTGTGATGGGTCTATTAGGGATTGTGGGGATCTGTCGGGATAAATAAAGTTATTGTTTGAGTCCAGCTTTTAAGAGAGTCCAAATGTTAACTCTGTTTCTCTCTCCACAGATGCTGCCAGATCTGCTGAGTTTCTCCAGCACTTTCTGTTTTTATTTCAGTTTTCCAGTATCTGCAGTAGTTTGCTTTTATTTGAGTGAATCATGGAAGTTTTTGTTCATGCTTCTGTTTAAAAAATTTTGGACACCAGCCTTTCACTCAACTCCCCTCTGCACCCAGCATCCTCCTCACTATTTCTGGCATCATCACCTACTGCTATTCTTAACATAGTATCCCCAAGAAATCCAAGCAATTATTTTAAGAATCATATTCACACAGAGCTAGGAATTCACCCAAATTTGTGTACATGATTCTCAGGCAAAAGTCCAGGATACAATGAGCACAGGAGAACTGAATAAGAATTTCCAAGACTGAATCTGGGGTTAAATGTGAATTTTCGACAAGTTGGAGAGACCAATGATGTTTCAGGGACCAGATGATTTATAAGCATAAGCTCTTTCTTTCTTTTTGGTAAAATCAAAGACTCCTATCAGTCCTCTCTGCCCACACAACAATACTGCACCATCATCAGTGGAGAGATGATAGCCCTATTATAACAGAGAGGTAATGCCCCCTGTGTTGTAAAGTGTAAGCTGCATTGCAAATGGAATTAATATCTAAACTACAAAATAAATGGTAATCAAAAGAAAAACACCACAACTATACTGGACAAGAAAGATTGATATCTATATCACAAAAGGAATGTTTCTTATTATATCATAAAAAGAATGTTGACATTTGTATCATGAATGATGTGTGATTTCTGAATCTTAAATGGAACGTGATATTTACATCTTAAAGGAAAGTGTGATATCCATATTGTAAATGGAGAGGTGCTATCTATGTCCCTAATAAAATGGGGGTACCACAGGATCAGTGCTGGTCCACAATTATTCGTAAACTATGTAAATGATTTGGATGTGGGAAATAGTAATATTTCCAAATATTGCAGATGACAAATTGGGTAAGGATTCAACTTGTGAGGAGGATGCAAGGAGGCTTCAAGAGGACTTGGACAGGCTAAGTGAATGGGTTAGAACATGGCAAATGGCATATAAAGTAAACAAGGCTGAATATTTCTTACACAGTGAAAGATTGGTAAGTGCGGGTGTCTACAAGGATCTAACCTGTAATAAATCAGGAAGCCTGACTGGAAGGGAGTACAGTTATTCCCCGCTTTTCGAACATTCGCTTTAGCCAATTCACTTTTATGAAAGCCCTACACTGGTACCTGTTTTCACTAACCAAAAGAGGATTTTCGCTTCTAGGCGAAAGCGCGCAGTGAGAGTGGTGTTGCCAAGCGCCTTCCCCAGATGGGTTAATAGATGACCCTCTTCCTCTCTGTCCTACACCCCAGTCTTCTGTACCTCTCACCACTCCAACCTCCGACTACTCAGCCTAACATACCGTCATCACCACTACCACCTCTCTGTCTTTCAATGTGCTCACTGTCTTCCCGATTCTGGTCAGTAAAACTACACTGCACATACATTATTTCTACTTTATATAGGTATTTACCATATCATTCCTACTTTTACTATAGGAGAAAGTGAGGTCTGCAGATGCTGGAGATCAGAGATGGAAATGTGTTGCTGGAAAAGCGCAGCAGGTCAGGCAGCATCTAGGGAACAGGAAGAAGGGCTAATGCCCGAAACGTCGATTCTCCTGTTCCCTAGATGCTGCCTGACCTGCTGCGCTTTTCCAGCAACACATTTCCATCTCTACTTTTACTATATGTCAGTGTTAGTTTAGATTTGGTGTGTTATTTGGTAGGTTATCTTTTAGGTCTGGGAACACTCAAACATTTTTCCCACATAAACTAATGTTAATTGCTTCTTCACTTTATGCCATTTCGGCTTCTGAACAGTTTCATAAGAATGATCTGCTTTTGGATAGTAGGCGACACCTGTATAATTTATTATTGAACACTATTCGTGGCATACATGGGCTAGTGCCTGCTTAGGATAGACAGTTCTACTGACTCATCCCTGGTTCTGGATTAGTGGTGCTGGAAGAGCACATGATGTAAGAAATATTTACAAGCAAAGCCCATTATGGGCAAAGTGAACCTCAGGAGTGAAGGGGGAATAGGAAGAGCAGAAAGGAACTCTATCAAAATGAAGTTGGATGGGGAAATAAAGTATTATATCCTCCGCAATGCCCACCTTTCTCTAAAGGCATCAAGAGCATTGGTGGACACCTCATGCTCCCTCTCCAAGGACCCTCGGGCATGAATATAACAGCAAAAGAGGGGCAGAAGTTGGCAGATATGACTTCCTCCATGAGTCTGCATTATAAAGGGCTCAGATGATGAGTTTCAGCTAGGCAGACCATTGCCTGTTACCAAGGGAAGTCATTCAATGAGCTCCACAAGGACATTGAGCCTGGGCCTTATAGTGTTATCACAATGGCCTTCTCTAGGAATCATGAAAAAGCCACCATACAGAGCAGAAAGCAAATCGAAAGGCAAGCAGTATGTTGGCATCATGTAAATGAGATTTAAGTACAGAAGTAAAGATGTCTTGCTGCAGCTGTATATAGCCTTAGAGAGATCTAACCTGGAGTATTATGCATTGTTTTGGTCTCCCTATCTAAGGAAGCTTATACTTGTTACAGAGAGAGTGCAATTAAGGTTTGCCAGATTAATCCCTGGGATTGTTTTATGAGGAAAGACTGAGGAAAAAGGGATCTGTGTTCTTTAGACTTTAAAAGAATGAGCGATGATCCCATTGAAACTTACAACATTCTTCAAGGGTGGATACAGTTTGGCTGGTGAGTGTAGAACCAGGATAAGGAGCAGGAATTTAATACTGAGATAATGAGAAATTTCACTCAGATTGTAGTGAACCTTGGAATTTTCTACTATCCAAAGGACTGTAAAAGTTCTATCACTGAGAGAGTTTATGTCAGAACTCTACAGGATTCTGGACACTAATGACATTAAGCGAGGGTGGAATATAGAGATGGTGTGGGAAAACGGCACAAAGGAGATATCAAACATGGTCTAGAATGGTAGAGGCCAGTGTGAGACTAGATGTGTCCCTATCTCTGCATCTTAACCAGTAGCTCCTGCTCCTGTGTGCTCTAAAAAGTCCCCCCATTGTTACTTGACTGTAATTTTTTCTTGCTTTAGTTAGCATTAAGAGCTCCATTAATTCTCTCCATTAAAGAATTAAATGGACTACTCACAATATCATCATTTCAGCTTCATATCGAACCAAGGCATTCTTTTCCATCACCAGCTTGAACCATTTTTGCATCAGTTGAGGTTCGTCTTTTGAGTTGAGATCTGAACATTTAGATTTTTTTAAAATCCAGTTAGTCAGAGATGTATTGCCACATGCAAGTCATACAATTCTGGAAAATCTATTCATCATGCTTAAATTTAGTACCTTTTATGAAAAAACATGTTGCTACGTACCTGCAGTACAGATTACTTTTGTCGTGTGCTTTGAGATGATTATTTTCAGTGTTTAAAAATGTCATTATGTGGTCCTCAGTAACTACTGTCTGATGATTAGAATCTGTTATACTGGATCCCGATAAATTGACAAAACATTTCTGAAAACTTATTATTTTTCTCTTAGTATTTAAATTTCTAATTTCCAAGTAAGAGTTTAAACAATACAAACATTTCACTAAATTAGATATTTCACACTAATTTATCTGCATTTTTCCTTTAAATGAACTTTTGTGCCTTTGAAAGCTTCATTAATGTTTTACTGAGGTAAAATTCTCCTCCACTAGTTTAATTCCCTCTCTGGGCTCTGTCTCTGCACCCACTAATTATGGCCTTTTGTTCATCCCTTGATTTTGTTTGCTCCCCTACTGGTGGCTGAGCCTTCAGTTGCCTGTGGCCCCGAAATTTGGAACATCCTTCTTGAACCTGTGTTCCTTCCAACCCATCTGTTTGATCAATATTACTAGTTCTAGTATCTCTTTGTGTGGGCTCAGTGTCAACATTTTGCTTGTGGCTTAGTGTCAAATTTGATTTCTAATTCTACTTCTGTGAAGTACCTTGGAACATTTCACTATTTCAAAAGGTGCTACATGAATGGAAATGATTGCTGTTGGGACCACCCTGCAGTTCTTTGTCACACAGAATTTTAAATGATGAGAATCATGTATTTTGGTACAATTTCCTGACTGTTCGCATTACTTCTGAGAAGTAACACTGCTGGGCAGGCTTTTAAAAGCCACTTTGCAACCTGAAAGAAAAGCATGAATTAAAATTTGAAAGAAAGAATCTTAACGTTTTGGATTAGTGAGCAGAATGAGTCACCTAAGACCATTTCACAAAATAATCAAGCCTCAGCCAAAACAGGAACTATGCACCGTCACATAAAACAAGCGACCTAAAAACATATAAAACACAACATTGGTCATCTAATGAAACAGAGGAAATTCCTTTGTCTTTTGAGGCCAATCATGTTGCGACATTACACAATTGTAGGTTGTATGATTCTGGTTTCTATGAAGAAAATGTCAATTGTTCACTGAAGATCACAATTTGGCAGTTATCGCACAAAATTGTTGGGGGTCAAAGGATTGCAAGGGTGCTGTTTGCGATCTCCAGTATTGCCACAGAATGTTCATGAATGTCAAGGTTAATGTCTGAGCAAAACCCAATGAAGAAAAACATTGGGGCAACTAAAACAACTGTTTTTTATTTAACAAATGAAAGAAATTGAAACAAAAAGGAATGAAACCTAAAATGGCAGTTTGATGGTGGTTGGAAATGATAGGTCATGTGGTGAAACCTCATCCTACACTCAGCCAAAGTTGGCAATCCCTAGCAAACATGTCCTCTATCAGCTTGCTTGCGTCAGTCCTATTCACTCTGGCAATGAGATAATTTTATTTAACCATATTTTGGCAGCACAGTGGCTCAGTGGTGAGCACAGCTGCCTCACAGCACCAGGGACCCGGGTTTGATTCCAACCTCTGTGTGGAGTTTGCACATTTTCCCCATTTTTTTGTGGGTTTCCTCTGGGTGCTCCAGTTTCCTCCCACAGTCCAAAGATGTGCAGGTCAGGTGAATTGGCCAAGCTAAATTGCCCATAGTGTTCAGGGATGTGTAGGTTAGGTGCACTGGTCTGGGGTAAATATAGTGGACGTGGAATGGGTCTAGTGGGATACCCTTCAGAAGGTCGGTGTGGACTTGTTGGGCCAGTGGACCTGTTTCCACACTGTAGGGAATCTATGTAAAAATCATTCAGTATTGATTTGTCCCACAGATTTTAATTGTCAATAACAACTAGGATGCATATTTTAACTTCATGGACTGCAGGATTTTCAGAGGGCAACTCATCATTAGCTTCTCAAAGACAATTAGGGGGCTGGGCAATAAAAACTGCTGTTGCTAGTGATACTCACACCCCATGAAAGACATGTAATATAGCAAAGTATCCCAAGGTGCATCATACAAAGGTTATCAGGCACAAACGTGACATTGAGCCACATTAGGAGATAAAAGGGCAAAGAATAGATTCTAAGATCTCAAAGGAGAGGAAAGTGGCACAGGGGTGGAAGATACAGTTCAGGCAGATGAAGGTATAGCTCCAAATAGTGAAGTGATAAAAAAAATTGGAAATGTGCCAGGGTCGACAATTATAGGAGCACAGAGATCTTTGAGGGTCACAGGGCTGGAGGAAATAGGAAGAGGCAGGAGGGATTTGAAAGCAAAGATGAGGAGTTTTAATTGAAGGCATTGCTTAATTCAGAACCAACATAGGTCAGCAAGCGCAGAGGTAATGAGCAAAATGGACTTGGTGCAAGTTTGGGCACTGACAGCAGAGTTTTGGATAAATGGAAGTTTACGGAGTGGAGAAGGGTGGGTCAACAGGATATAGCATATAACAGAGATTATGTGGCTGTAATTAAAGAAAAATAACATTTCAGGCAATAGTAAGATATGTTGTAAAAATCTGTGTCCTATGGTATGAGAGACTTTCAAAGCAGCACAATAGTATGAAAAGATAGATATGACAAGGTTCAGCATTCAGAGACTTGAATGATGTATGAAATGACCTTGATGAAAGAAAACTATTTTACTGTATTGCTATTGTAACTGTCTCTGGAACAGTTAGCCCTTGGCTTTCAATAGCCATGGTAATTTCCAAAGAATTTTGATAAGTGGACTGCACAATAGGCCTATGAATAACGTTAGAGTATGTGGTGTCAGGTGACAGGTAGCAGAGTGAATAGTAAGCTAGCTACATATCAGAAAACATCGAGTAGGGTTTAAAAGATGGCGATTCAGAGTGACAAATAGTAGAAATCAGTATTGGAACCATGTTCATCACTGTTATGAACCAGGGAATTAGAAACACAACTTCAAAATTTTCAAATAGCACCAAATTAGAAAAACAGAGGAGGACTGCAATAAAACATCGGAAGACATCATTAATCTTGTTAAATGAGTAAAAAAGGTAAAGTCACCACACTCTTACCAGATTATAGATCTAAGCTCTCATTAGAGAGAGGTAATTGGTGGTGGTTTAACCTGAGGGTCACCACACCACAGGTAAGGGGAGAGGTTGAGAAGGAGAATCCTTCATTGTAACCTCAGCTGGTGCAGGAATTGAACCCATGCTGTTGGTCTTACTCTACAGTACAAGCTGCCTATCCAGCCGACTGAGCAAACTGATCTGTTATGCAGTGTACAATTTGCAAATCAGTGGCGCATGGAACATTTTGGCATGCTACATGCTACTTAGAAAATTAAGCATCGAAATGGGGAAGTTAAAACGAGTGATGGGGCTGTTATTATGGATGCATCAGTCACTAAAAATAGTGACCCATTAATCACGTGATAAAAGAGCAACAAATACTGCTTTGTTTCTAAACATATCAAACTAAAATTACTATTATGCTTGTATTGGACCTTTGTTCGTCCCCATTCCGCAGTATTGTGCCCAGTTCTGGTCTCCATTTTGGAAAAAAACATGTTGAAGAACACTTGGAAAAGATGCAAAAATGTTGTTTTACCTATTAAGGAAAGTGGAACTCTTCTGTATAGAGAAGAGACTGAGGCCTGTACTTTCACAATTGCAAAGAGCCTCTCCTTTGCAAAAATGTGGATGAAGGCAAAAATTGAAATGCCATTCCTGAGCATGGTGCCTGCCATTTTCATTGGGGAGGGAATGATGGCAGGTTAGATTCCAAACATGGCACTTCTTGCTGGCAGCTGCCCACAAAAATGAGCATCTCCCACATCTAATGTTGGTGACCTGGATTGGGATGCCCAACCTGTCCAGATTAGATCTGATAGATGTAGATCTAAACTTTGATTAGTTCTTTTAAGACGTGAGGTAGCTCTTTGCATTTGATCCTGGGACACCTTTGAGGAGGGTTGTGTACCATTTGGGACATGTAGGCTGCCCTTTCAGAGACATCAAGTACTCCTCAGGAGAGGTAATCTGCTCTTTAGAATTGTTAAAAGCAGACATGAGTGTGCATTGAAGCCATATAAATTCATTAACCATCAAGCTCATTGGAACTGTCAAAAATGTCCAAAGCAATTATGAAAATTGTCAAATACAACTGTCAAGCCTTTTAAAAATCATACACAAAAAATGGTAAGTGATAAAAATAATTGATGCTTGCTATATCACTCTAAATGTTGATGTAAGCCTGAGGTTTTCTTTTATCACTGATTTTATAATTTTCCATTACTACAGTCGAGTGCCTTTTTTGATTGAATGTTCCAAATGGTTATAGACTTTTTGAAGTAGGATTGTGAATTCCAATACTTGTTTATTTTAAAGCATAATGCATTAGATTCTTCTTATAAGTGATTATGTAAACAAAGAAATGTAAATGCTTTAAATAGACTTTTATGAAGGAATTTTCTTTTAAAAGAAAAACCTCATTGTAGCATATGTTCCCTTGGTGTAATGGGTGCACTGTAAGGGTAAAGTATCATGGGTAGATGCATGGAGAGGGTAGTAGGGAGTAGGGTTGAGATAGATGGTATGAGGGCCTATGTAACATGATGGGGGTCGTGAAGTGATATGGGCATGAGCAGTGGCACAGTAGTTAGCACTGCTGCTTTACAGCATCAGAGACCCAGGTTCGATTCCACCCTTGGGTGACTACATGTATGGAGTTTGCACTTTCTCCCCATGTATGCACAGGTTCCCTTTGGATGCTCTAGTTTCCTCCCACAGTCAAAAGATGTGCAGTCTTAATGGATTGACCATGCTGAATTGGCCATAGTGTGCAGGCTAGGTGGGTTAGCCATGGGAATTGTAGGGTTACAGGAATGGGGTGGGTCTGGGTGGGATGCTCTTCAGAGGGTTAGCGTGGAGTCGATGGGCCAAATGGTGTGCTCCTACACTGTAGGGATTCTATGAATGAAGCAGTATGAAGTGTAAGGGTGGTATTGTTATTTACTTAAGACCTTCAACGTGGTGATCTTCCTCCCAGCCTAGGTTTGCACCCAGCAGCCTGAACACTCACCTGGGGTCATTCAGCCTGATGCCAGCCCCTAGACTGAAAATTCCAACTTCTGGGGAACTTTCTCTCAGGTTGGGTTTGAAGAACTGTGAACTAATCCAACTTTGCACTTCCAGTATGTGACTAAGAACTGATGTCTAAAGATTATCCTGATAAAAGATCTTAAGAATATGAAAGGGTTTAAGACCTTAACAAGTTGCCATTAACAAAGCTACTAAAAGTGGTGGAATAAGATTTTGTATTAAATAGAACATGTATTTGGAGAATACTACTTTGCAGGGTTATGGGGAAAATCTGGGGAGTTAGATTAATTGGACAGTAGTTCCAAAATGCTGGAATCTGCTCAATGAACATCCAATCAAGATCCTTCAACTTAGAATTTAGCACTTATTTGTAAATTTGCATAAAATACCTCAGTGGCTTGCATGAAATCAGGGTACTAATTATTCGTCCGCTTTGGTTGCACAAACTGCAGGTAATAAATAATTGAAACTAATTAAAAATCAATAGAAACAAAACAAAGCCTCTTGCAGATATAACTGTGTAATGTTTAAAATTGCTGGACTAATATTCGGAAGACCTAGAAACATAAAACACCACAGCAGATTAAGAAATCTGGAAATAAACCGCACAGGAACCCTGAAGTTATACACCCAGATGGCTCACCAATAGAGTTTTAATAAGGAGAACCTGTCATCTTTAATCCATTTGAGCCTGTGTATGACTTTAGATTCACACTTTTTAAATTGACTCTTAACTGCTCCCTGAAATAGCCCAGCAAACCAATCGGGTGTGTTAAATGGTTCAAAAAGGCAGCTCACTACCATTCTCTCAAGCTCAGGAACGGGCAGTAAATATCAACTATCCCAGTGATGTCCACAATCAGAGAGTCAATATAGAACAGAAGCCAAGCAGAGGTAAATACCTGACTCGCCCCGTAGAGCTTTCTCCAACAGCACACCACATTCCTCCAACACACGCTGCTTCTCTTCCACCTCCTGGAGCTGACGCTGAATGATCTATCAGAACAATACTTTTTAAGCAGGTGTTCAAGATATACAGGATATTTTCAATTAAAAACTCACAGCCCTCTGAAACAGTCAGGTAAACTCTCCACTTCCTGCCTGTTTCGGAAATATCAGCAGCATCATCTGTGTTGCTGAAGAAATATTATGCAGGAAACACATAACGGGCCAAGTGCAGTCAAACCTATATGCCAGCACATTGATGGGATCAGGTGAAATACTAGATAAACATCGTACATAGAGTCATAAAGTACAGAAACAGATCTTTGGTCGAACCAGTCCATGCCAACCATAATCGCAAACTCAACTAGTCCCACCTGCCTGCTCCTGGCTCATATCCCTCCAAACTTTTCCTATTCATGTACTTATCAAAATGTCTTTTAAACATTGTAATTGTACCTACATCCATCACATCCTCAGGAAGTTCATTCCACTTGCGAACCACCCTCTGCGTAAAAAAAAAACTGACTCTCATGGTCTTTTTAAAATCTCCCTCTGCTCGCCTTAATAATGTGTTCCCTTGTCTCGAAATCCCCCATTCTAGGGAAAAGACAATGATCATTAACTCCAATCATTACTCCTCATTATTTCATAAACTTCTACAAGGTCGTCTCTCAACATCCAACGCTCCACAATTTTACTCTCCATTGCAACCATGTTTGACAAAGTCCCACAGGATTCCTGCTTGGTGCATTAGGTTCAAATAATCCCCCACTGAGTCAATAAGAGAATTGTCTAAATTGTGAGGCCCATGTGTCTAAGAATAAAAATATTGCAAACTGGTGAATAAAAGAATGAATAGTATCACCAAGTGATCTCAATATTAATTCACACTGTGGATGAACTTAAACCTTTTTGTGCATTTGTTGATAAAATGGTGATGCAGATAGTAAAGTGAGAATCGTTTTGATCGTTGGGATTGCTTTACTTGGTAATTGAATGCGGCTGAGATTTCTTAAATAAATAAACATGCCTGTGAAATTTGTTGACTCTGAATTGTGCTTGAGATGTTTTTACTAATATCAGTCAATGTTGTGAGGTGCGTCAGAGCACATCTGAACAGGTTGATCCAAAAGTGTAGCAAAATTGTCCTGATCAGCAATTCCTATTGGACAATATGAGGAAGTAGTGTTGAAACAGACCATTTAGCTCAATCTTCTCAAAACTCACTAAGGCTGTTTGGCTCAAATGATTAATTCTGTTGTTTAGATGCCAACATGAAACTCTTCCCCATTTAAATATTCCATTCCTGACTGCCTCTGATAGCCTTCTATTTAGTTCTCCCTCATGGATGCATTAAGCCTTCTATTAAATGCATGATCTAGGCACCTCATCCACTCCATGTGACACTATACCTACATAAAGATATTTCTAGTCTCCTTTGTTCTGGACTCATTCACATTAGGGAATATTTTCTCCACATCCACCCTATCACAATCCTTCAAAACGTTGCAAAAAAAGATCAGATCACCTCTCACTCTTCTGTAGAGAAAACTACCCTTACGTGTTGAAATATTCAATATGAAGGGAGTGGGGAGGAGGTGAGAGGTGCTGGAAGCTGGTATACTAATGAGGTAGATCTCTCTTATCGCAGAAAATGCCTTCATACATTACAAAGTAGACAAGCAGGAGGCTGGCAGCAAGTCAGGCAGCATCAGGAGGTGGAGAAGTCAATGTTTCGGGTGTAAACCTTCCTCAGGACTGCTTCACCTTCTGATGCTGCTTGGCTTGCTGTGTTCTTCCAGCCTCCTGTTTGTCTACCTTGGATTCCAGCATCTGCAGTTTGCTTTTATCTCTAACTTCATACTTCATAAGGCAGAAAACGTACTGACTTGGTTTGGGAAGAGACAGTTTAATCAAAAGGTGCAATTTTATGTAGGCATTGGGGTGTCGCACCTGCTGGTTGGAAAGCTGATAACACACAGATGGTCTCCTTCAGGTAGGCCTGCTGGGATTAAGTGTCTCTCAGGCACTTAAATAGGCACCAAAAGGTCCTCACTACCCCCTAGGACCCTGAGGACAAGAATATTGCCCATTGTGAGCTGCTGGCTCATCCGAGGTCATTAGCCCTTCTGCTCCGTCAGCATCATGGGAGAGATGGTACCTGCTGCAGGAATGTCATCATCCAAAGGTCCGGGATCAAGGAGCAGCCAAAGCCAGAGGTAAGTCATGGCGGGAGGGTTGCAGTGGGGGAGGGTTGCAGGGCAAGGGGATGGTGAAGCAGATTTGGTAGCAAGGACAGGGTGTGGTTCTCAGCTAGCATGATGCCATCACGCCCTCCACCCCTCAAAATCCCAGTGCTAAAGCCCTCAATCAGGCAATAAGTGCCAATGCCCACTCCACGTCTACAAACAGTTGGTACAGGTTTGCTTGTTATGCTCTGTGAGTGGTGACTATCCTCTCCACCATTGAGGTTAATCCCAGCAGAGACAAGTAACTGACGGTTATGCAGGAATCCAGACTGTGAGCCTTTGCACCATGGACATAATTTCACCAGAGTTGGGAGGGAATCTGGGTGCTCATACACCACACTCCTGTATGATTACATGCCCTCTCCATTGCCAAACACAGCACAAGAGAGAAAATAGAACTGACCCCAAAATATATAAACCATCAGGAGCACTAACATGTTACTATTAAACTCCTCATCTTGTGATCAATAGATTTTATGATGAGGGAGTATGTAGTTGAATCATCAGATCCAGTTACACAGAACATTTTGCATTTTCTCATGGGATGTGGGCATTGTTGGAAATTGGCATTTACTTCCACCCCTAATTGCCCATTGGTAATGAGATGTTGAGGCACTGCAAATTATGTGGGTAGGTGCACCACCACCATCTTCAATGAATTTAGGCAGTTCATCTACAAATTAAAACACAGCAGGTATGATGGGCAGAACAGCCTTCAACAGTGAAAATATGAAAATCATTCTCAAAGTGCAATAATAGTTTCATAACTCAGAGTTATATTACTTTGCTGTATTCTCAAGACTCAAAACTGGAAGGTCTCATTGAGAAACTTGAGCAATACGTATGGTCTGTTCACTGTTACTGAAGGTGACACTGACTCATGTCTGGACTTTACCTGTGCCCTGTGGAGTCGTTTTACTTCCTCCTGCTTCATTTGCTGCAACGCCACATTCCGCATCTTCCTCTTCTTTCTGATATTTTGATTTTCCTGAATGAGGAAGAGAAGACAAAAGCCATCAAATACATCAGAGAACTATCATTCATTTTAAATCATTCATATACGGAATGAACTTAAATGTAAACAATATCATTCATGACCTCTGATCATCCTGAAATACTTTGTGAGTACTTTTTGAATTGGAGCTGTTGTGTTAATGTGGGAAACACTGCAGCCAGTTTGCATGCAGCAAGCTCCCACAACAACAATCTGATGATAACAGATCATTGATTTGAATAATGTTGTTTGAGGGTTAAAAATTCATAACTCAAGAGATAACATAGCTGTCCACCCTTCACTCCTCCATTCTATAACTAGCTCCATCATGGTTTATGCAAAAGCCTGCTTAATAGTTAATGCCTTTAATATTTTCTGTTCTCTGAGGCAGTAAAGGCTGTATCTATTCTCATGGTATGTTTACAATATACTCAACTCAAATGACCATGCTTCATATTGCAGTGGGATTGGGCCCACCAATAAAAGCTGCTGCTTATGAAATGAGTCAGAATTTTCAGCAAAACTAAAATAGGAAGGATATTGATGGAAAGAAATTCTGCATTCCTTTTGAACCTTATAAAAATAGACTGCAAAGGCCAGGATATATTTCACTGAAGAGGTTAAGGGGTGACCTTATAGAGGTTTATAAAATCATGTGGGGCATAGATAAGGTGAATAACAAGGGTCTTTTCCTTAGGGTGGTGGAGTTCAAAACTAGGGGACGTATTTTAAGGTGGGATGAGAAAGATTTAAAAAGGATATGAGGGGCATTTTTTTACACAGTGATTCATGTACGGAATGAATTGCCAGAGAAGCTGGTGGATGCAGGTACAGTTACAACATTTAAAAGATATTTGGATAAGTTCATGAATAGGAAAGGTTTGTGAGGATACGGGTCAAGCACAGGTAGGTGGGACTAGTTTAGTTTGGGAATATGGTCAGCGTGGACTTGTTGGACCGAAGGGTCTGTTTCCATGCTATATGACTCTATGACTCCATGACATACCCAAGCAGCTTTGAAATGTAGTTGTATTACAGGAAATGCAGTAGGCAATTTGTGAACAGTAAGCTCCCATAAGAGCATTGTGGTAACCACTATTTTAAAAAATTCATTGGTCGGATGTGGGCATCGCTGGCTGGCCAGCATTTCTCACCTGTCCCTTGTTACCCTTCAGAAGATGGTGGTGAGCTGTTTGCGTGAACCACTGCAGTCCCTCCCTGCCATTAAGGAGGGAATTTCATGATTTTGAATCAGAGCGATGAAGGAACAACAACACATTTCCACGTCAGGATGGAGATTGGCTTGGAGGAGAACTTGAAGGTTCTGGTGTTCACATATATCTGCTGCCGCTGTCCTTCTAGATGGAAGTGATCATGGATTTGGAAGGGTGTTGTCTGAGGATCTTTGATGAATTGTAGACAATCTGTTATATCTCAATTATGTTGTTTCGGGGTTTAATAATGATCGTACCAAGACATGGAAAACACCTCTGCTCTTTCTCAAACTAATGTCATTGGATATTTCACATCCACCTGAGAAATACGATCCATTTAGAGAAATGGAAATAAACACCTTATATTGACAGAGGGAGACAGTACCTACCAGGAAGCTATCTATCCCCCAGTTCTGATGGTTCATAATTGGTGCCTCGTCTTACAGACAGAGTGTGTCAAACTTGGGAAGAAGATAGAAAACCAAATATACTCGACAATTGGAACTCATTTCTGGAGGGAGTCATTTAAAATTGAGAGGAATTATGTTAAACTTGTAGTTTTAGTTGTACTGTGTACCTTTCAGGACTCCATATTAATACAGGTTTACAGCAACACCAGAAAAGGTGAGATTCAGATTCACGGAATTTTATCAGAATTGACATCCTTCCAGAGTAACCTGAATGGGCTGGAGTTCTTCCCTGTACAAATAAACAGGCTGAGCAAGAAGCCTGATAAAGACCCTTAAAGTTACGACAGGGTTCAACCGGTTGGACATGGAAAAGAAACGTGTACATGTTGGCAAGACGCATGGGAAAACCAGCACCTGCATGTTCCCCTCCATATCACACAGCATTCCAACTTGGAAAAGTATCACCGTTGTAGCACTATCATTGGGTCAAAATCCTGGAATTCTCTCCCTTACAACACCTTGGATAACCCTGCATTACATGGACTGCAGCAATTCAAGAAGGTGGCTCACCATGACCTTCCCAAGGGCCATTATAGATTAGCAGTAATTGCTGCCCAACCAATGACATTCACAACCCTGGAAGAAATAAAATAGAACAAAGGGCCAAAAGTATCAACTAAAACATTTAATTAATCAGAAGAATGGAAGTCTTGGGAAGGTGGAACTCATTTTAACATAGAGGGATTGAGTCAACCAGATATAGTTAAAGGAAGATTGGGTAAGTGCATGACAAAGAAAGGGATGTGAAGTTAAACTGATAAAGTGAGATTAAAATGAGGAGGATTTCATGGAAAATAAACACAGCCACAGACTAGTTTGGCTGATGATCATTTACCGTGTTATAGATCTGAGGTAAAATGGGATGTGGGCAAAGAATTGGCTGATTTCTTCCCCCCTTCCATTCATAGAACATAAAACAGTACAGGAATAGCTATTTGGCCCACCATGTCTGTGCCTATCTTAATGTTATTCTAAATTAATCCCATCCTCCCCTATATGGCCCATATCCCTCTATTCCCTGCCTGTTCATGTATCTGTCCTAAATGCATCTTAAATGTTACAATTTCATCTGCTTCTATCACCTCCCCAGACAAATGTATTTCAGGCACATAACACTCTCTGTGTAAAAAAAATTCCTTGCACATCAACTTTCTCCCTCTCATCTTAATATTTGACATTTCCATCCTGGGGTAAAAGGACTCTGACTTTTCACCCCATTCATGTCTCTCATAAATTTAATATACTTCTATCAGGTTGCCCCTCAGCCTCTGATGCTCTAGTGAAAGCAATCCAAGTTTGTCCAATCTCTCTTTATAGCTGATACACTCCAATCCAGGCGACATCCTGGTAAACCTCTTTAGCACCCGCTCCAAAATCTCTAAATAGTGTGGCAAACCAGAAGTGCACGTTATACTCGAAATGTGGCCAAAAGCAGTTTTGTATTGCTGCAACACAACTTACCATTTTTTATACTTAATCCCCCAGGCAATGAAGATAAGAATGCCATACGTCTTTTTCACCACGTTATCCATTTGTCTTGCCACTTTCAGGAAGCAATGAACTTCGACCCCAAAATCCCTTTGTACGTCAATGCTCCTAAGGGTCACGTCATTTATGTATACTTCCCTTTTGCATTTGACCTTCCAAAATGCATTGTCTTACACTTGTCCGGATTAAAATCAATCTGCATTCCTCCACCTGACTTTCCAACTGATCATTAAAGCTGCTTGATCCTTTAACAACCTTTCACAGTATCCACAACTCCACCAACCTTTTAGTCATTTTCAAATATATTAATCAAACCACATACATTTCATCAAGTCATTTATATATTTTGCAAACAATAAAGGTCCTAGCACTGATCCTTGCAGAACACCACTGTGGTCACAGATCTCCAGTCAGAAAGACACCCCTCCACAACTACCCTCTATCTTCAATGGCTAAGCCAGTTTTGTACCCAATGTACCAACTCACCATTGATCCTATATGACTCATTCCTCTGGACCAATCTCCCATGAGTGACCTTATCAAATGCTTTATTAAGGTCCATGTAGACTACATCCACTGCCCCACCCTCATCAATCATTTTTGTTACTTCCTCCAAAAATCTCAATTTGCTTTATGAGACAAGACCCCTCTGCACAACATTGTGCTGATTATCCCTGACTATTCTTTTCCAAATGTGAATAAATCCTGTGCCTAAGAGTCTTCTCCAGTAATTTCCCTACCAATGATGTAAAGTTTAACAACCTATAATTTCCTGGAGTATTCTTGTTGCCCTTCTTTTAGCAAAGGAACAACATTGACTATTCTCCGGTCTTCTGTGGCTAAAGAAGATACCCAAGGATCAAGACACCTAACATCTCCTCCATCTTAATATCAACATGCCCTCCCATATCCTCCTCCTTGGTGAATAGATTACCTTTGATTGATTAAACATTTTCATCCAGGATTTCACAGCCTAACTGTTGGTGGAGTGGTGTATGTGCAGAATTAGATAACATTATTCTTACCTGTGGCCTTAATGGGAACATCTCTTCAGATGGTGCATCACTGGTTGTCTCAGATTCTTCTTCAGTGACCTGGGTGTAGGTTTGGAGATCCTTGATGCCTGTGAGGAATATGAGAAAAGCATGACTCAGATCAGCATCTGTCAACAGACCGACTGTGTCTCATTCAGTGTTTAATTTGTTCAAATAACAAATACAGTGTTTCATTTAGTCTTCAGTCCCACATACTCTTTTGGAGTTCTCCCTTCAACAAAAGAATAACGTGTTTATTTTATTGCCTTTAATGCAGTAGAAATGCCCCATGGTGCTCCACAAGCAGGTTATCAGAAAAGAATCAACACCAAGTCACATTAGGACAGATAATCAAAACCAAAACCAAAAGTAGGGACACCTTTTAAGAACACCAGAGAAGAAAGTGATGGAATGGGGAAATGCTTGGCGAGAATTTTTCTTTATATTGGGAGCATCACTAGCGAGGTTAGTATTAATTTCTTGTCTCCCTTTGCACTTGAGAAGGTGGAGGTGAGATACCTTCTTGAACTGCTGCAGTTTGTGTAATGCAGGAAGGATTTTGATCTAGTTATAATATTTCCTCATCAGGAGAGTGTGGAGCTTGGAAAGGAACTTGCCGGCAGTTCTGTTTCCAAGAACCTGCATTCACAGTGGCAAGTAGGCACAGTTTCCTCACACTTCTGACTTGTGCCTTGTTGATGGTGAAGTCAGGAAGTGAGTTATTTGTGACAGGAATCCTGGCCTCAGACTCAGGATCTATACGGATGGTTCAGTTAACTTTTAGTTCACTGCTGTGGCACAATTATTACTTGTCAGCCCAAGCCTGAATGTTGTCCAGGTCTTGCTGCATGTGGAGATGGGCTGCTTTTATATCTGTGGAGTTCTGTATTATCCTGATCGCTGGGCAATCAACAGTGAGCATCCCCACTTCTAACCTCATAATGGAAGAAGCAGCTGAAGATGGTGGGGCCTAAGACAATATCTTGAGGAACTTCTGGATCAACATCTTGGCAATTAGATGACTAGCTTAAAATAATCACAGCCATCTTCATTTGGGGCTGACTATTATTCCAGCCAGTCCTGAAGAAGGGCTTATGCCCGAAACGTCGATTCTCCTGTTCCTTGGATGCTGCCTGACCTGCTGCGCTTTTCCAGCAACACATTTTCAGCTCTGATCTCCAGCAGCTGCAGCCCTCACTTTCTCTCTAGTGGAGAGTATTCCCCTGATTCTCAATGCATTTAAATTTGCTAAGGTGCCTTGATGCCACAGTCTCTCAAGTGCTACCTTAGTATCAAGTGCAGCTACTTTTTCATCACTTCAAGTTAAACTCTTCTGACAAGGCTGTAATGAGATTAGAAGTCAAATTGCCCTGCCAATACCCAAACTGAGCGTTGGTAACCAGATTATTGCTGAGAACTTTCCGCTTAAGAGCATTGCCAGCAAAACTCTCCATTACTTTAGTGATGACTTAAGCTAGACCTATGGAGTGGTAATTGGCCATATTAGATTTGACTTACTTTTTGTGAGTGAGCGTAACGGGGAAATTGTCCATATTGTTGGATAGATTCCAATGTTGTTGTTGTACTGGAACCGTATGCTAAGGACATGGCTACTTTGTGATCATAAGATGTCAGTTTTATAGCCAGTTTGATGCCATTGCTAGAGTGTTTGCTGTACCCAGTGCCTTCAGGAAACATCAAAATCCTGCAAGTCCCTTCCCAAAAGCATTGTGATGAACATTTTTAAAAGATTCATTCATGGGACATGGGCATCACTGGCTGGCCAGCATTTATTGCCCGTTCCTAGTGCCCTTGAGAAGGTGGTGGTGAACTGCTTTCCTGAGTAGTTGCAAGTCAAATGCTAGAGGTTGCTTTGTAAAGACTTTGTAGAATTTGAAACAGCTGAGCGGCTTGTGAGGCCATTTCAGAGGATGTTGAGAGTCAGTCTCATTGCTGTGGGACTAGAGTCATATGTAGGCCAGATCAGATAAGGACAGCAGATTTCCTTCTCAAACAGACGTTATTGAACTAGATGGGCTTTTCCTGACAATCGACAATAGTTTCATGGTCTTCAATAGAATCTTAATTCCAGATTTTTTTGATTGAATTCAAATTCTACCACCTGCCATGCCGGGATTTGAATCCAGGTTCCCAGAAGATTGACTGAATCTCTGGATTAATAGTCTAGTGATAATATCACTAGGCCATCACCACTCCTTACACCAGACAAACTGCAGTGGTTTGGGAAGAGGGCTCACCACCGCATTCTCAAGGGCAATGGAGATGGGTAACAAACGCTGACCTTGCCATTGATGCCCACATCCTATGGAAAACATCTGAAGGTGAGAAGATTGTAGAGAAACAGCAAAGTAGAAAGATAGTGGAACTAGGTGAGTTTCCCTTGCACAGAAATGGTACGGACTAGAGAGGCAGTATGGCCTCCTTCTTTGCTGTAAGGATTGTTGGATTCTTTGATTCCAGGTTAATTATTAGGTTCAGGTCAGGAAGAGTTTAACTGTTGCTTTGATAATGAACTTTGTTTTATACAATTGGTTCTAGGTTACTGTTCAGCTTTTTGTGAAATAATTATTTAGATCTATGAAACAAAGTGTGATGTCAGATATGAAGTGCATTAGATGTGTGATAAATACAGTTCTCATGCTCATAACTATCAAATTAGCTTGCCTAGAAATCATTTACTATCAACACTTATTATTTATCTCTCCAAATATCATGTTATACTTCAAATATTAAATTGAAAACCACTCCAGGAACATAAAATTCTGGACAATGCCCATCTATAAATTTTCACATAAATTCTGTATGAATTCTGGGATTTATTAGCAGCAATTGTGCTTTCTGGCATTAAAGTGACATGACTTTAGCTTGGCAACAGAATAACTCATAGTACATTAAATGCCTGAAATTATACAAATGAGTAAAACTGCAGACAATTAGGAGATCAACATGTACGGATATAGTTTAATACCCATTTTAAAATTGCTCTCAACTATTTTATATATCATTTATAAATTCCTAACTTCACACATATAACAAACAGAGTTGATAAAGGACAGCCAATAAGATTGGATTTGGATTTTCTGAAGGCATTCAACAACATGCCACATAAAAGGTTATTTGCACTAGAAAGGAGCTCATGGTAGTTGGGGTAATGTATTAACATGGATTGAGGACTAGTTAAATACAGAAGACAGAATGGCAGATTCATGCTCTTTCTCAGATTGGAAATACGTAGCTAGTGGAGTGCCTCAAGGATCTGTCAGAGAACCTCAATTATTTACTATCTATATCAATGATTAGGAGGAGGCGACAGAGTGTGATGAATCCAAATTTGCTGGCAATACAAAAGTAGGTGGGAGAGCATGTTGTGATGTGGATATGAGGAATCTGCAGGGATATAGAAGGATTGAAAGAGTGGGCAAAAATGGGACAGATGGAGTTTAACATAGGCAAGTGTGAAGTCATGTACTTTGGTCAGAAGAATCAAAATAAAGACTATATTTTAAATTGAGAGAGACTTCAAAAAGCACTACATGGAAACATCTTTGTATTCTTGTGTATAAAATACAAATGGTTATGTAGGTGAAGCATATTATTAAGAAAGCAAATGGGATTTTGAGCTTTATTACTGGGTTGGATTTTAAAAATAGAAATGTCTTGTTACATTTGTTGGAAAAGCTGTATCTTTTTATTTTTTGGTATAGTAATGGGAAAATAACTGTTCTCAAGACCAAGAATTGCTGAAGGATTATTGCAGTGTTTAAAAACAAGTAACTTGACATGCAGAATAAGCATCATTTACTTGTTCAAGCAGTAGTTGGACTTCGTAGATAACCTGGAGCCAAAGTGATTTTACAGATGGAGATTGAGTCAGCAACAAGTGGTTGATTGATCTAAGGACTAGTGACCAGCTATTGATGTCAAAAGCCTACTGCCTGCTAACAAGTATTTGATTGTTTCTCAGTGAGCTGAATAGCTTGGGCATGAGAATAAGGTAATTAGAAGTGATCAGGTCTCCAACAGCTGAAGAACCACGTCTGCTCTCTACTATAAAAGCCACATTACACCTGAAGATAAACTGTTTATTTTTCCTTTAGCTATGGCTTATAATTAATAACTCAGATACCTTTGTGTACCTGTCTCCCTGGGCCTTTTGAAAACCAGTGAAAGCTTCCAGAGAAGGATGACAGGGAAGCAGTATTCTGATCAGTAAAAGAATAATTTCAGTCACTGTCTGACCAGGAACAATTGAACTACCAGTAATTATTGTTCCCCAGTCTTACCCTCTTCCAAAATCATGCAGGATTAATGTTTTAAGTAGTAGAATTTTATGCTAATGTTCATAATCGTTTACCAACAGAATGAGCCTAACTAATTGTAATAAGTCATATTTTTTGCTCAGTATAGCAAGTTAGTCTGTGCTTTTTGTCAACCTGTGTCTGAAAGTCAGGAAAGTTGGGGAACTCTGCATTGTTTAAAAATCTTTAACTTTTGTCACAGCCCTGGGAATAACAGGCTTGATTTCCAGCTTGTTGACCCAGCGAGACTTAACAATGTACAGGGTGCTGTTTCGGTCTCCGTATGTAAGAAAGGATACACTGCTGATGAAGACTGTTTAAAAGAGGTTTACAAGGCTGATTCCAAGTGAAGGGTTGATGTATAAATTATGGCAAAGAAGGATAGACTTCTATTCATTACAATTTGGAAGAATAAGGGGTGATCTTATCGAAAGGCTTTGAAATGCCTTGAGAAATATTGAGAAGATATTTCCACCAGCAAGGGTATGTTGAACTAGAGAACATGGTTATACAATGAGAGAACACTGACTTAAAAATGACATCCAAAGGAATTCCTCTGTCAGAGGGGAATGATTGTCTCAAATTCTCTACTTCAGAGTTCTGGAGGCTAGATCATGGAAAGTATTCAAAGAAGAGGTAGACAATTTTCAAAATATCGAAGAGTTGAGGGCTTTGAGGAGCTGGCATGAAAGAAGATTTGAAACCAGGGACAGATCAGTAATGGTCTTATCGATTTGGGGGGACGGCAGTACAGAGGGTCTGAGTGTCCCCCTCTCTCTCCTATTTCTTATGTAATTATCATGGAAACCCCCTCTGTAAACTAATGACACTTAAATTACACACTTCCAACTTTGCAGTAACTCCACTGGAAAGAGGGAGTAGGAATGTAACTACAGTATGAGACATTAATGTGGAGTCATAGAGTCGTCCAGCATGGAAACAGGCCCTCGGACTAACTTGTCCATGCCGACCATGTTTCCTGAACTGAACTAGTCCTGTTTGCCTGAATTTGGCCCGTAGCCCTCCAAACCTTACCTATCCATGTATCTGTCCAAATGCTTTTAAATGTTGTAATTGTACCAGCCTCTACCACTTCCTCTGGCAGCTAATTCCATACATGTACCACCCTCTGTGTGAAAACATTGCCCCTTAGGTCCTTTTTAAATGTTTCCCCTCTCACCTTAAACTTATGCCCTATAGTTTTGGACTCCCCCACCCTGGGGACAAAGACCTTGGCTATTCACTTTATCTAGGTCCCTCATTATTTTATAATTCTCTATAAGGTCACCCCTCAGCCTCTGATGCTCTAGGGATAAAAGTCCCAGCCTATTCAGCATCTCCTTATAACTCAAACCCTCCAGTCTCAGTAACATCCTAATAAATCTTTCTTGCACCCTTTCCAGTTTAATAACATCCTTCCTATAACTGGTTTCACTATAAATTGGAAATAAATTAATAATGGAAAAATGCTGAAGGAAATGCATGCACATACATTATTACAGAATGATACAGCACAGGAGGTAGGAGGTAGTCAGTTGAGTTCTTTGAAAGAACTATCCAGTTATTTCCAATGCCAGTTGTCGCATTGCTCTATAAATGTGTGTATTCTTCGGTTACTGATTCACATGTGACGGGAAACAGTTTTTCTCTCTCTCTCTCTCTCCCTTTTTCTCTCTCTGTGTAATGTGTTTGTTTGTATGCATGTACACCTTCTAAGAGGATAAGGTGGATATTGGCTTTGAGTGGTAGTGTAAAGCAGGCGATATTAACTCATCGGTAGTTTACATCTGTTCCTATTTTTACTTCTATTGAAGACAAGGGAAACAGATAACTAACAACTGTTTGACATTGCTCCACTAAGCCAAGATTGGAAACTTTGCCTATGCAATTGTGCACTCAAACATATAAATCACATGAATTAATATTTTCAGGAAAAATGGTGAGAGCTCTCAATGGCCTTCTAAGTTGCTATGGCTTCTTGGTATAGATCAGCCATGTAGCTTCAATCAAAATAGCCTTGGGCACTTTATATTTTCTGGGAAGTGTATTTACACTGTGAACATCTGTTAGATGTAAAACTATTGGCGTCATCTTGTCTAGTTAAAGTTTGAAATAAAAATTTCAAAAGGATACCAGGTAACAAATCTATTTTGATGAAATATTAATAACTCTCCATCACACAACACAAGGTACCAACTTAAATATTCATAAGTGTTCTGCCACCAACCTGTGTATCCATTTTGAGAATTAAGGACTAGATTGTGGGCCCAGTTATTTAATTCAGTATTGCTTGTTATGAAGAATAAACACTGAAGAAGTGCAAAAATGAATTTTAAAGATAGATACTATATAATATGTTCAGTAACTAATGCGAAAAAGTAATAGAATGTTATAATTTATTGTGACGGGAAAAGTAGGAAAATTATTCTTACGTTATGCAGCACATTGATGAGATCTCATCTTGCACACTGTATATACAATAGGTATCTTTATTTAAGAAAGGATGGAAATGCATAGGAAACAGTTCAGAAATGATCTTTTGGACTAATATCTGGAATTGACAGGCTGTCTTATTAGAAAGGGTTGGTGAAGCTTTTCTTCCATCTACTGGAGTCTAGAGGAATAAGAGGCTGCTTCACTGAAACATAAATGACCTAGGGGTTTAAATGTGGCGGATGTGAAGAGGATAGTGAAGAATCTAAAACTAGGGGTCACTATTGAAAAGTGAAGGGTCACCCATTACAGACAGAGATAAAGAAAAATGTTTTCTCAGAGAGGGGCATGAGTCATTGGATCTGTTTTCTTCAAAAGGAGTGGAGGCAGAGCTCGTGAATATTTTTTCAGGCAGATATAGATAGATGCTTGCTAAACAAGGGAGTGAATGGTTATCGAGGATAGAGAGGAATGTGAAGTAATCAGATCAGCCCTGATCTTCTTTAATGGCTGAGTAGGCTTGATGGGCAGAATGGTTGATAACTATTCTTTGAAGATCCCATTGAAGTTTTTAGAATAATGAAGGATTCCAATAAGTTGACATAATGATGTTTCCATTTTCCATAGAGTCCAAAATTAAAGCCGTAAATGTAAGTTAGTCAAAAATATATCCAATAAGAAATTCAGAAATAAACTCATTTCACAGAAAATAGTGAGTGTGGAACTCAATATCAGTGGAAGCTTTTAATTCACAAAATCTCAATGCATCTAAGGGAAGCTAGGTAAGTACACAAGGGAGAAAAAAGTAGAAAGATATGATGATGTAGTTTGACAAAACAAAGTTGGGAGGATGATCATGACCAGTTGGACCAAATAACCTGTTTTGCACAATATAATACTTTGATGATATGTCTTATATTACTAACATTTTGAAAGATATAGCCATTTTTTCTTCTTTGTTCTTTCATGAAATAAGGCTATCACTGAAAAGGCAGTTTCTGAGGGCATTTAAGAGTCAATCACATTGTTATGGGTCTGGAACCACGGAGTCCAAACTGGGTAAGGACATCAGGTTTTCTTCCCTGAAGGACATTAGTGAACCAGGTGGATTTTTACAACAATTGACAGTAGCAGCACAGTCACCATTACTAAATCTAGCTTTCAATTCTGGATTCATTGATTGAATTTACATCCCTCCAGGTTTGGTGGGATTTGAACCTGTGTCCCCAGAGCACTCAGGATTTTAGTCCAAAAGCATTACCACTGCTTCACTTTAAGCTCTTTGAGATCAATTTTATTAGTATTCTGTTCCATTAATATTTTAAATTGATTTTTGAACTTCAACTTGGATTCTACACTTGGATTCCTAATTCACTCTGCTTCTCCCCCACCTTATTTCCATTTAGAAAAGATTGATTTATCCTTCTGGGTTCAAACATTTTCATTTGCCACAAAGAGAAAGAGTACCTGGGTGTCTGTTACATTCTTTAACATGCTGCAGTTTAGGAGAATCTGACGAGGTGCATACACTAGACAGAGATTCCTTCATCTCTGTCCTCCTTACGTTCTTCTTCTTGAAATTGGCAAAGATTGTCCAAATGTCATTCTTTGAACCAGTCACCGTAGAACTATCCAACTCCAAGACTGGTTTCTCATTACTTTCAGCTTTTGTGCTGCCCAGTCTCAGTGAAGAAAATAGTGCATTGCTCCTTTGGATATAGGAGTTGAACTCTGGCTTTATTTGACTGGAATCAACAGTGTTTATTGAGATATTGTCTCTAGAATTTGAAACTTCCTTCTTTCGCACTGTGCTGAAGTCTTCATTTGCACTGTTCAATGGTGAGATATTGTGTAAATCTCTGTGATCTGGTCTGCTGGGAGGCACTGATGATATGTCCATCGGCTCATTTAGAAGAGGCGAACTTGGCAGAATTGAATTTGGTTGTTCAGTATCCTGGGAGGACAACGGTGTTCCTTGTGTGAAACGATGGAATCTATTGAGAGATAATCCATGGAAAGGATGATTTGGAAAAGTTCTGGCCCATCTTGTCTTTGGTTTCTTATCATGCAACCTTTCCACACTGTCTGGTGACACTGGGCTCTTTCCATAAGAGAAGGACTTAAACGCATTAACTAAGAAGCTGAGCGGGGATTTGGGAGAATCATTACCTGAAGTATTACCACCGGGAGAAGAAGCCCCTCCCAGATGAGAAGCCATTGTTGGGCTGTGCAGGCCAGAACTTGTTGAAATGCTTGGTTGTGCTAAAGCTGAGGATTCATATTTAGGCTCACTTGGTTTCGTTGTGTCAAGATTTGTACCATAAATCCTTCCAATAGCATCCTCAATTACTTTAGCCTCTTTAGTCTCCTGCAAGTCCTCCATAGTTGCTTTACTTGTGACTGAGGAGTTCCAATCCATTGACTGCGATGGTTGTGTTTGTGAGTGAGCCAAACTTTTCACTAGCTGGTGTGATTGTCTATTCAGGGATGGTGGCTTTTGTAACATTGGCTCACCCAATCCACCAGCATCAGTTACAGTAAACTTTGGTTGAGGAGTCTGTTTAGTCCCTTGATCTGATGAGGCAGAGGCTTCTGAAATGAGTGTGTTGTCATCCTTTGCAATTCTATTAGTTCTGAGGCGTGAACCAGCCACAACTTCTTGTCCTTCATTCTCTGAGCCACTGTTACACCAAAGAGACAATTTGTGGGCTTTCCTGGTGGAACGGGATGTTGGAGATGGATGGAACTGATTGCTTGTCGGTCGGATGTCTGTGTTACTGGTTACCTGTGGTGGAGAAACTCTGACTGAGAGCTTTGAAATCTTGAGAGCTTTTTGTTGCCTTGGTGACCTGCTTGGTAACGAATGCCCTCTTGTCAGATGAGATGGGCTGCGGATGGAGGGAACCTGGGAGCAAAGAAGATTAAAAGTCAGTATATCATAAAGCTAGCCATTCTGTTTTAGTTAATTCTAATGAGACTGCAGGTAATCCCATTCCCACTCTGATTAACACTATCCCACTTTCGGTTAACTCAGTTTCCCTTTGGATCAATCCCATTTTCTCCTGCAGTTAATTTTATTCTTCCCCTGTCTTCTGCAGAATCTTTGCAGGAGAGCAACAGCTAAAAGCCTTCTGGCATTATCCTCTTCCTCCCTCCAACAACATCCTTTTTCTGCCTCTTGAGGTCTGCTCAACAATACAGATTTTTGGCATACCTTTAACCCTGGAAGAAGGACTCATTTCCTGAAGAAGGGCTCATGCCCGAAACGTCGATTCTCCTGCTCCTTGGATGCTGCCTGACCTGCTGTGCTTTTCCAGCAACACATTTTCGGCTCTGATCTCCAGCATCTGCAGTCCTCACTTTCTCCATACCTTTAACCGTGACAGTCAATGCCTGACTGCTTGGCTTTTAGTGTTACAGATGAGGCAAAAACCTCACAGGCACAAAGGTCTATAAGACGCAACTGGTCAAACCTCCTTTAACAGTACCTTCTAATCAAGAAATCTTGACCAACCAGAAGGATAAGGCCAGGAACACCATTACCTGCAAGTTCCCCTCCAAACCACATCCCAAGCAGACTTGGAATTACATCACTATTCAGTGATCGTTGTTAATTCATCTGTTCTTACAAATCCAGTTACTCAGGTCCTTTCTGTACAAAACTGGTTTATAAAGGCAAATCTATGTAACCAATTTCCCATGGTCAGTCAAAGGGCAGTTTATTGTAAATTTCAGGCTCCAGAGCAGATGATCTCGGCATGAAATGACTGTGGTTCTTGTCAGATTGCTTTGCACTTGTAATAAACTGAGACACTTGAGCGCATCACAAGCACCTGGCAGACATAAAACCCTCACATAAACATTCCTCACCAATTAAATCATCTCCTTTTACAAGCTGACAATGTGTTGAGGTGAATTTAATAAAATCTCAATTTACTGTTCAATTAAAATATTCAATTAGCTTGTATTTAGCTTCTTGCTCACCCCTCAGTCATGTTTGAAAACCTACTGACTGATAATTAATTCCTTGGGTATGAGCAACAGAACACAAGACCAAAGTTTATTGGCCAGGCAGAATTGTCCTTCACAAGATAAAACTCAAGTAAAGTTGAAGAGGGGGTCAGATCGAAGTGGCACCCAATTACAGCAGCTATTGAGGATAATATTCCAACCATGTTCATCAAACATACTCATAACATGGGGTGGCCTCTATATGTGGGAGGTTGTTTTCAAAGGGAGAATGGTGGACTGAGGAACTTACCAGAATGTGCAAATACAATTGATAACTTCTTATTTGGAATTTTCACAGATTCAGGAAACATATGTTGAATAATTTCACCATCCTCTGTGATATTTCCCATGTACAGCACTTAATCTCCACTTTTATAATAGAATCCAATGTTCTATCCCTTGAGCTCAACTAACCATATGGTGCACAAGGAGGCCATTTAGCTTAGTATGTCTGTGATTTTTTTAAAGAGTTTTCGAATTGGACCTAATCCTGCTACTCTTCCTCCACATGCCAGCAAAAATATTTTTTTCAGTGTATAAAAAACTAAAAAGGCTATAATTCACTTGAGACTGTGTGTGATAAGTAGGTTCGGGAAACGGTAAGAATTTTGTACAGTGCCCAAGAGGAAAACAAAACCCAGGACTTCGGTTCCTGATTGCTGTCCATTCACTGGTGCTGAAATCTATGTGGTATCCCAGAGTGAATAGTACTGGGATGGGCTGGAATCGTTTCTCACTCCCCTCAACTCAGCATGGCTACATTGCCTGGTGAAACTCACTGTCTAAACCAGTGCTTGCCAAACATTGCAAGGCTAGTAAACTTTCATGACTCCCTCAGTGAGACAGGTGAGGGGGTAGGAACTTTGTATTGGAGACCTTGGAGAGGTGAGGGTGGCGGGGGGGGGGGGGGGTGCTGATAAGGTGGGGGTCTGTCCATTACAGCAGGAGTGCAGCTGTTATAGCTCAGTCAATGCTCCACTGTGGACATTAATCTCCACTTTGGCAAGGATGCTAAGTAGTAAAGACATCCACAGCTACTTACAGGTCAATCACACAACCACACCCCCATACTTATTCAAATAAACTCACTCAATATTCACATTCAATCACACACTATCACTCACAACCACACTGCACAGCCCCACACCTACACACTCACTCACTCACACTTACTTATACTACACATGGATACAGAGACTCACTCACACCCAGAGATATGCTCTTCCAGGCACACAAGCACACTCAGTCACACACATTCACACACGGACTGTAGCCACTTGATTGATTTCAATACTGAGTGTAATTGGATCAGTGTAAAACTGGCCTCAAAATCAACCTTGCAGGTTAGTTTAGAACTGACCTTCTATTTCCTCCCAGGATTCAATCTGGGCCCTAATTTATAGAATTGACTGGGGAATTTCCATTAGAATTAACAGATCTCCTGTGGTTTTGCTCATCAGCTGGGGTGTATCTTCTGATAACCTGGCCTGCCCCTTTAAGGCAGTACTTCAGTGGCTTGCTGGGTCAAATGGTCTAACCAGGCATGTTGACAAAGATGTGTAATCCTCCCACTCCATGGTGGCAGATTCCTGGATCCATCAGATCAAAACAAATAATATCAAAGAACATAAAGGGCGAACAAGATCTTGGAAAAGAACATTCCTAAATTGCCTATCATTCCTTTAGTTATGTTTCACAGATGATTGAGAAATGTACCAGCAAATTGTTTCGGAGCTTTCTATTCTGTGCCTCGCTATAAGTGTATAAATCTGCTGAGCCTCCATAACCAACAGAAAATGAGCCAGTTCATGCCGTGCCTCCAAGGACCATGAGACAAAGGAACATTCTGTGCTAATTAAGAGATTACACTGGCTTTGTCCATTAACAATGCCCCCGTCTGTTTGTGTTCAAGTCCATGAGCAGCACTGAAGACTGATAAGCGCTTGCCATATTCAATATCTCAGCTGCACAGATCAGCAGAATGTCACTGTCATTGTAAATATTAGTATTTACAATTTTGCCCCCGTCAATAAGGTTTTTTTTGTAAATTTCACAATCTCCTTTTCCTTTTCTCAATGCATTGATTTCCACAAGAGGAACATAGTGACATTTCCAGTTTTGGACCAGTCAGGCTGTCCATGGTGATTTTGTTCCAGGGCTCAATATTTCCTCTGAATCAGTTCAACCCCAAAGACTTAAACCTGAAATCTGGGTGACAGTGACAGAGCTGAGGTGCATTGCAATGTGAGAGTTGCTATATTTTGAGTGAGACATTTTATTGCGATGACCCCAACAATTCAACATAAAAGATCCAACAGTCAACATGTACAAGGCGCAATCTTCCTTTCCTCCAGAAATATTTATTTCTCAACCAGCAGACGATCTGGCTATTTATTCCATTGTTGTTTCATTGAGCTTATTATGCACAAATTAGCAGCTGCATTTCTTACATTACAACAACAGTCATGTTTCAGAGATAACGTATTAGCTGTGAAGTATGTGGAGCATATCTGGGGTTGTGCATGGCACTATGGAAATGCAAACCCTTCCCTTTCTTTTAACTGTGTTCCTAAGTTATTATGAATCAAACTGAAAAGCAAGTGCCAATAGGTAACGATTGACTTCCATACCTGAGTGACATGGTCTGTACTCTCAGTGGAGTTCGCTTGATTCAAGGCAGTTTCTCTCATTGCTGGTTCAATCTTTTTCCACAGTAGCTGAGGGAGTTCTTTAATAGAGAAATGGAAGATTTTACCTCTAGGCAATCTAACTACAACTCTCATTTGAAAAACAATTAAAGAATGGAAAAATGTATAAAGCACACAATCTAGAGATTGCCAACTGGACCAGTTCCCAGAGATGTCGCTGTACAACCTCCAGCTGACTCGTCCTCATTTGTTCATTCTTGTGGATCCTCAGCCAACTGGAAGGCAAGCGAACATCTTCATTGCCTGATTGGCTTATTCTTGCCTCACCCTCGCAACACCATCTCCCCATCTCCAACATTGTATACCGAACAAAAACTCTCAAAGAGAATGTTTACAAAAACATGAGAAAAGTTTGCCCTACCCAGTGATTTTTCACACACAGGTTTTCATTGCCACCCTATCCGAGAGATTAATCTTCAATTCCTGAAGACTCCAGGGCAATCCTGGTAGGTTGGCATCTTCTAACATTATCATATTTCTCAGCAACCTTTCATGTATGATCAGTGATTTTAAGGTGTTGAAAGAAAACAAATCACTCATTCCTATTGTATAAGCTATTTACTGTAGTTGTAATGGGGCGGCACGGTGGCTCAGTAGTTAGCACTGCTGCCTCACAGCACCAGGGTCCCAGGTTCAATTCCAGCCTTGGGCGACTGTCTGTGTGGAGTTTGCACATTCTCCCTGTGTGTGTGGGTTTCCTCCCGGTGCTCTAGTTTCCTCCAACAGTCCAAAGATGTGCAGGTCAGGTGAATTGGCCATGCTAAATTGCCCATAGTGCTAGGTGCATTAGTTAGAGGAAAATGGGTCTGGGTGGGTTACTCTTCGGAGGGTCGTGTGGACTGGTTGGGCCGAAGGGCCTGTTTCCATACTGTAGGGAATCTAATCTAAAATTATAGTTTACATACACTTATAAACAGGAATTGGTACATATTAATCACATAGTCAATTGAATAAATAATAATCCAGGATTATTTCAGTCCTGCATGATGAAGTATCACTGCCCTCTCAAGGCGGTTAAAGGCACAACAGTGAAGAAAATGACAACACTTGGTCTATTTTGGTCTTTGGTTTTATTTATCCAAAACATGTGAGTATCAGTGGCAAGCCCAACATTTCTTGTTCACCCTTGAGAAGGTGATATGCATATGGAGTTTCAGAATTTTGACCCAGTGACACTGACGGAACAGTGATATAATTCCAAATCAGGATGGCATGGGACTTGGAGGGGACTTTGCATGTGGCTCCCTGATTATTCTGCAGCCTGACCCTATGCTGCCAACCTTCCCATTTCATGGTCCTTCTCCTCCTCCTCCCCAACTCTTCCACTCCATGACCGTTGCCTTCTCTGACCCTTCCTGTTCACCACTCCTCCTTCTCATCGACATTTCTGCTCAGCCCCTCTCCAGCTTGGAACTATTCTCCAAGTTAAAAGTTACTTCTACAATTTATCAGCATACTAATTTAGCAAGGTACAGTATTTTAAAATCACCAAGTATAAGATTATAATATATTTTTCTGTTGGAAGCTTTCTTTAGAAATTAATTAAAGCTGTTAGATTGGCTTTAATGGGAAATCTGATTTGCTCATTGTTGTCTCACTTCAAGTTGCTCTTTTAAGGAACATAACATTAATCCAAGAATTGCTAAACATCAAATTACATAATTCAAGCATTTAAGGCAATAAGAACCATTTTGAGGGTAACATTAATTAATCTAACAACAGGCAAGCCATAACAATCTCTTTAATCTTAACAAAGCAGGAATTGCTCCATAAATATCAAACTATGGCTCAGTAGCTAGCACTCTCTTGCATCTGAGTCAGAAGGTGGTGGGCTCCAAAGTCTCGACCTCAAAATGCAGGTGAACATTCCCATGCAGGTCTGCACTGCCAGAAACACTATGTTTTGAATGAATGTTAAGCTGACGCCTTGTCTGCCATATTTAGCAGATGTAAAAGATTCTGTGGCACTGTTTAGAATAGAAATTTTCCCATTGCCCTGGACAATATCTATCTTTCAAGTACCATTACTAAAAATATATTACCTTTCTATTAGCAATTTCTGTTTGTGAGAACTGGCTGTGTGCAAACTGGGTGTCATCTTTCCTATATGGTAACAATGTTTAAACTTCAAACACCTCATTGCCTATGAAGTAAAAAGTCAGCCTGATGCTGTTTCAAACATTTTATTTGTATCAACCAAATTACTTTTCAACCAAAATTACTTATAGCCACAGGACTAGCTGATAACAAATGTCTTTCATATCTACATCACTGTAAAAAAAGTGCAGATTTTAATTATTGCCCTGTTCTTTGAACCAAGTTGCTGTTATAACTTGAGATGCTGAGTGCTGGGAAAAGCACTTGTTACTGTTAAAACTTGTTGAACTGTGATGTTGTGTGGTAAACTTTTTTTTCAGGCTGTGTTATCAAACTGAACAAGGCCTTTGTGCTCAGAGATGAGACATTTGTTTTTGGAAGGAGGGAATAGACCTTGAGAAATAATGAGTTTTGACTAAGACAAATAACGACTGACAACTAGCAATGTGAACCTATCAGGTCCAACTGAGCATCAGTAAATGAGGAACCGTTCACAAACAGCCTGCACTGGTAAATGGTATAAAAGCCAAAGGCTGTCAAATTTCTTTACTACTGTCAGTGTATGGTGACCTGACCAACTAGAGCTTAAAGTTCAACTATCAATTCACTAGACTTGATGAATCATATTATCACTCACGATGTTTAATTAACTCTTCACTGAGCTGCAGGTAGAAGGGGAATATATGGTCAGCCATCTCAGCAGGAGGATCTAGCAGTCAACACTTGTTGATGGAGGAGCTGGGCTGAGGAGTGGCAGATGGAGTTCAACCCTGCCAAGTGTGAGGTTGCCCATTTTGGAAAGACAAATAAGAATGCGAATACAGGGGTTAACGGTAGGGTTCTTAGTGAGGTGGAGGAACAGAGGGATCTTGGGGTCTATGTTCATAGATCTTTGAAAGTTGCCACTCAGGTGGATAGAGCTTGTAAGAAGGCCTATGGTGTATT
>NC_057725.1:29670490-29679858 GCF_004010195.1 Chiloscyllium plagiosum
AGTGGTAGAGTCAGAATCTTTGGTGACCTTTAAGCGGCAATTGGATAGGTACATGGATGGGTGCTTAAGCTAGGACAAATGTTCGGCACAACATCGTGGGCCGAAGGGCCTGTTCTGTGCTGTATTGTTCTATGTTCTATGGTCTAGCTGTATTATCACCAGACTATTAATGCAGAAATGGACCAAAGGTTCTGGGATCCTGGGTTTGAGTCCCATTACAGGAGAAATTGCTATCCTTACCTGGTCTAGCCTACATGGGACTCCAGACCCACAGCAATGTGGTTGATTCTCAACTGCACTCTGGGCAATTAGGGATGGGTAATAAACACTGGCCTAGCCTGTGACACCCACATCCTGTGAATGAATTAAAAAACACAAGGACTGATCATCCTTTAGAGTTCTGGTTATCTCTTATATCATTATTACTGCACAGCTGACAATGTAATGTTTTGTTTTATAACTAAACCTTGTACAGTAGTGATAGTTTTGACTTTATCTTGAAGGTACAATAAAATTCTACAAGTGGAACTTGTGTGTGCTTGTCCGGAGGGTGATTTTTCTCAAATCTCTTGAGAAAGAATCAATAAAAGGAAGACTAAAGTTCGCAAGACAATCCTGTGTCACTGACACACTAGAATGGATTTAGTCTTCCTTTTTATCCAGCATTGCATAAGCACATAGTTCAGGAAGATGATTCTGTTCCACTTCTAAAAGGAAACTAGAGATGGGTAAAAAATAATGACCAATTTCAACAGATTGCCTGCTGGCAGTTGTGACTCCCATGAGTCAGCAAGTTATAGGTTCAAAACCCAACCAAGAGCTGAGCACAGAATCCAGGTTGATACTCTCTGAGCAGTACTGAGAGACTGCTGCCCTGCCTCAGGTAAGGTACCACATTCTAATTCTACTTATTCTAATGGATTTTAAATATTTCACGGTACTACAACAAGTTGAGTTAAAGATTAGGATGAATTGTCAATGTCAATGAGATCTTGCAGTGCAAATTTGTCTAATATGGACTAGGCCAGACCACTCAAAACATTCTTAAGCTTGCAGCCCAGACCATAACTTTGCAATTTGTTTTGGTAAGTGTACAGTGACAATTACCTGGAATAAGTTAGCTAGGTTGACAACCAGGTTTTAAAACAGACAAAGATTTATTCACAAAGTTACGGAATGAAACAAAATGAACAGAATAAAGAATACCCACAGAACTCAGTCTATCCAAACTATACTTAATTATGCTTAATTAAGTAAAAATGAAACAAAGGCTTACAGCTCAACGTTAGAAGGGCAGAAGGAGAGAGTGTCTAGCAGCCTTTCTCCACATAATTCACTGCTGAACTGCCTCAAACTTAACTTTAGCTTTCAGAAGTGACCACTCCCCTTTCATTAGACAGGTCACTTCTAAAACATGACCACTTTGGCTTGAAGTCTCATCTGTTTTCATATAAACAAAAGGCCTCTCAAAATCCTTTCTCATCTATCGATCTAGCCGCCTCAGAACGAGGAGCTGGCTTACGACCACTCTGAGGAAAAACCAAGGACACAGAAAAGGAACAGTATTGTGACATGTCCAAAAGGTGCCCCAAATGCCTACATAACTAGACTCATTGCATGTTGGCAGCAATGTATGGATGTTTTTGAGAAGTGATAAGTTTCCTAAACAGGAAGATTATTCTCTCAGTTGCGTTGAAGTTGGCAAGTTTGGACCCTTAATCTCCATTAATCACATACCAAAGGCAGACATAAAATTTAAGTAATGTTCTTCATACAATCACAAATCACTAAATAAACATTTGCATTTGTATAGCAACTTTACTACAATAAAATGTCCCACAGCTCTTCACAGGAGCAATTTTCAGGCAAAGTTTGATAGACTGACAAGATGATGTTAGGATATATGACCAAATGTTTGCTCAATGAGGTAGGTTTTAAGGACTGTCTTAGAAGAGAGAAGAGAGAAGAAGGAGCAGCGCTCTGAAAGTTAGTGCTTCCAATTGAACTACTTGGACTATAACCTGGTGTTATGTGATTTTTAACTTTGTACACCCCAGTCCAACACCAGCACCTCCAACAAACCATGGTTTAGGGAGGTAAGACCAAACCTGAGGGCCCAGATAGTTGAAAGTACAGCTGTCAATTATCGATGTTGATTTTTCAAGCAGGGTATATGAAAACGATATACATGACAAATATGAAATGTAATCATATTTCTCTCCTTACTGGTCTGCATTTTCTTCCTCCATGTCTCTTGCCTGTTGCTTCTTGGAGCATTGAAGCTCTGAGCTCGCCTTAGTGCTGCGACATAAAACAGAGAAGACAAATAATTGTATTAAAGAAGACTTCAGTGTGAAAGAGTCACTTAAAAATGATTGAAGTAATTTCTGTAAGGAATCCTAGGTAATATTCCTCAGCACCACATACAGAGTATCGTGACCAAGTGTAGTCTTTGGGTAATGTAGGCTGGAAGCATAAGGAATAATTTGACAAGCGTACATATTTATCTCCGTTCCTAATGTGAAGTCATACACCTCCACCTTATTTTTATATTTCTAATTTGTTAGTCAACATTGATAAGAGGAACTGCCTATGTTAACATATCATGCTACTATTTCAGCCTCTCACCAGCAGAGCCAGATGAACATGTACACTTGTGAATGTACAAATTACTAGTCAAGGAAACGTTAAGCTGCTTGTAGTGATTGGAACGGGTTGAGCCAGGTCGACCTCATAGAATATGAGTTCCCTGATTGGGGCTGTTAACCTGGTTCAATCAGGGAGTCCTAGCTGACAGATATAAATAGGAGTGTCAGGGTTCTGCTCATTCTAGGAGTCAGCTCTGGAATAGCTGGGTCAGTGACATGTACTATGCACATATAAATAAAGGGTAACCCGGAGATTGATACATGGGGTTATTTCACTATTGACTGGGGTTAATTGACTAATTAAGTAACTGAGAAAATATAAAGGGATAATAAGTGGTATTAAGTGTGGAATGAGGTGCATGACTGAGTAGTCAATAAACTTTATGCACACAGACTTGGAGTCCTGTATTCTATTTACTCAATAAGCTTAGATGTAATTTGTCTATGGCAGCAGAGGATGGTTGCCTGCAGGGGAACATTATGAATTAAGAGTTCCTTTCAGATGAAAGGTTGCAAATTTGAGTTACTTTTGAGAACAATGGCTGAAACCAAGTGTTGAGTTATGATTATGAAGCTGAGTCATACGAGTGATTGAGAAATGAAGCAGGGATATGAAACAAAAACATAAAGTGCAAGAGAAACTCAGCAGGTGTGGCAGCATCCATAGAGAGAAACACTCTATGTTTCATGTCCAATGATACTTAGTCAGAAGACAATTACCATAAAACTACATCAGTAGTTTACCCATTATCAACTCATAGGTTAAAAATCCCACTAAAGGATACAGGAGTAAAGGGCTATACACTAAACATACAGAAGAAATCAGCAATAAATTTGATATCTTAACAAGTTAGAGGCAGTTTCCACCACTGCACATTGTGAACCTCCCATAAGCAAGATATATAAGAAAGTGGTGGCCATGGATTTGAAAGTAATGGATGAACAAAATATATCACTTCACAGACCTTGCAACGAGGTTTAGTCAGCCTCTAACAACATCTAGTAAAGAGGAAAGCGCTATATTGGGCAAGGCAACAGAGAAATAGATTGGAACTAAACTGCCGGTACTGGCTAAATTCCTGACTGACAATGTGAGGGAATTTTCCATTGAAGAGTTTCAGGGTATGTGTGAAAATATGAATTTTTGATCATGAACTCTGGCAGCAGAAACTCCCTTCAGTAAAAGATTGTGATAAAAGCAATCACGCAGTGAGAGATTAGATGCTTCTTAAAATTTTAGCATACCAACCAAGCTGCAAGTTAATATCTGTCCTGGTGTGGGCAGTGCATGGGAAGACCTCATTATAATCATTGGAGGCTACAGTCCATATCAATTGTTTTTGGGAGAAATCCAAAAATTCTATCAGGAATGAGTTATAATTTTCCAGCTTGGAAAGGAATTATAATTAGTTTCACTTTTTCTGAGCTTTTGAGTGCCCTACCTATAGGGACAGTTTGAAAAGCCTAACAGCACTGCGTAAGGGATTGAAATAAATGTTAATCAAGTGGATGTGGTATATTAGAAAAAAGAAGGCAAAATGTATGGAATGATCCAGGGAGATTGGTAGCACTGGAAAGACAGTAAGTTTACAACCTAGAAACCAAATTGTTAGGATGCATTCCTCAAGATTCATTGATATTATATACACTCTGGCAGAATCTGAACAAGCTGTAGGAAGTGACAAGACACCATGCACTTTGTATATACAGATACTAGACAAACATCAGAATCAGGTTTTGGCCCTTATGGCTCTTAAAGGGTTTGTTGTAGATAGACGAGAGATACAAACACGCAGGGCAAGCCTATCTTCCCCGGAGGACAACAGAAAGTAGGCAGAAAAGTACCATATATGCCAAAATGTACCAAAGAATGGAAGAGTATCACCATTATAAGGAAAGCAGGAAAGAAAACATGTGCAAGATGAGGGAGAAAAGGAAAGATCCATGGATTTGCAAAATGATTTGGAGACACCAGGGTGTACAAAGTTAAAAATCACACAACACCAGGTTATAGTCCAACAGGTTTATTTGGAAGCACTAGCTTTCGGAGCGCTGCTCCTTCAGCAGGTGGTTGTGGAGAATAAGATCGTAAGTCACAGAATTTATAGCAAAGGTTTTCAGTGTGATGTAACTGAAATTATATATTGAAAAAGACACAGATTGTTTGTTAAGTCTCTCATCTTTTAGAATGACCGTGTTGGTTTCAGTTCTTTCATCTGTAAATCACAAAACATTTTTTACAAGTTACATTCTCAAGTGAACTTTAACAATCAGTGTCATGTCGGCCCAGACAATGTATTGAAGGTGTTAGCTCCCTGTGAGACTGTCTGTGCCACAATGGTTAGACTGATTCTAATCTAAAAAAAGGATTTACAGAATCTAATTGAATTCATGCAGTTTTTGAGCAAAGTAAACAGTAATTCTGTGTGTGTTTGGGGGGG
Organism: Chiloscyllium plagiosum; assembly: GCF_004010195.1. Taxonomy (NCBI): domain Eukaryota; kingdom Metazoa; phylum Chordata; class Chondrichthyes; order Orectolobiformes; family Hemiscylliidae; genus Chiloscyllium; species Chiloscyllium plagiosum. The sequence goes on from NC_057725.1 coordinate 29,675,580, forward strand.
GGGGCATCGGGGGTATGAGTGTCTGTGAGAGGTTGTGTGTATGTGTGTGAGTGTGAGTGTAAAGGGGTTTAAGTCTGTGAGAGGGTGTGTGTGGGAGTGTATGTGGGAATATATGAGAGACGATCTGAGTGTGTGTGTGTCTGTGTGTGTACGTGTGTGTGTGTGTGTGTGTGTGGTGCAATGGGGTCACCTGTAGTGTGAATGAATCCAAGGTCCCAGTTGAGGCCATCCCCATGGCCCACACACACACACACACACACACACACTCAGATCCTCTCTCATATACTCCCACACACACCCTCTCACAAACTTAAACCTTTTTACACTCACACTCACACATATACACACAACCTCTCACAGACACTCATACCCCATGCACCCCCCACTTCACACACACTCACATACACGTATAAGTTTGTGGGGTGAATTTGTACTTGTAGAATTACACTACTTTGCTCAAAAACTGCATGAATCCATGTAAGGTTCTGTAAATCTGTTTTTTAGATTAGAATCAGTCTGACCATTGTGGCACAGACAGCCTCACAGGAAGCTCACACCTTCAATATCTTATCTGGGCTGACATGACATCAATTATTAAAGTTCACTTGAGAATGTGACTTTTAAAAAAGGTTTTGCGATTTATGTATGAAAGAACTGAAACCAACACGGTCATCTCATCTAAAAGATGAGAGACTTAACAAACAATCCGGGCCTTTTTCAATATATAATTTCAATTACATCACACTGTAAACATTTGTTATAAGTTCTGTGTCTTTCAATCTTATTCTCCACAATCAACTGATGAAGGAGCAGCGCTCCGAAATCTAGTGTTCCAAATAAACCTGTTGGACTATAACCTGGTGTTGTGTGATTTTTACCTCGGCAAAATGAGGTACAGATATGGAAAGCAGAGTGTCGTAGAAGATCTGAAAGTGGATCTCGATGTGAACAGAGTCAGCAACTTTGGAAAGGAACTCTGATTGTAGGACAGGGAGATTTTGCAGTTGTATAGTATTCCAGGTTGAGTTAGAAAGGTGAATAAAGGTCAGAGTTGGAAAACAATAAGGACTATGGAAATGATTGTATAGAGGTTTATAAAATCATGAGGAGCATGGATAGAATAAATAGGCAAAGTCTTTTCCCTGAAAGTGGTGTAGTCCAGAACTAGAGGGCATAGGTTTAGGGTGAGAGGGGAAAGATATAAAAGGGACCTAAGGGCAACATTTTCACACAGATCGTGGTGTGTGTATGGAACGAGCTGCCAGAGGAAATAGTGGATTCTCGTACAATTGCAACATTTAAAGACATCTGGACGGGTATTTGAATACGAGGGGTTTGGAGGGATATGGGCCGGGTGCTGGCAGGTGGGACTAGGTTGGGTTGGGATATCTAGTCAGCATGAATGAGTTGGACTGAAGGGTCTGTTTCCATGCTGTACATCTCTATGACTCTATGATTGGGAACATAATGAAAATGAGAAGTCCTTACAGTTGAGGACCTTTTTATGCTTACAAACAAATTAGAAGGCAAATTGACAAGAAACATGTACCAAACTAACACCGTGAGATGGCAGGTATAAATATACGAGTTAGGGGATAGCTCGCCTTACCACATAGATAGACATAAGAATGAAAAGTGTTTCCTGAAGGAACATATAAGGCAAAGCCAGACTGTGGTTCAGGGTTTTGAAGACAAACTTGGTGATCAAAATGTTAGTGAGGTTTCCCTTACTGGAGGAAAAGTGACCTTAGAGACTTTCTGAGTTCTTTTAGCAGCACAATCCTGGCAATGTAAGTCAATCAATATAAAAACCAAACTTCTGCACGGTGAGACGTTTCAATGGGAGGTAATCTTTGAAACCACTTAAAGAAGTAAATGATATACAGTGCCCTTAGGGAGGGAATTCCAGGAATTTAACCCAGTATCCGTGAAGGAACAGTGATGTATTTCCAAGTCAGGATGGTGAATGGCTTGGAGGGGAACTTGCAGGTTGTGGTGTTCCCAGATATCTGCTGATTTTATCCTTCTAGATGGAAGTAGTTGTTGGTTTGCAAGGTGCTGGCTTAGGATCTTTGGCAAATTTATGCAGTGCTCCTTGTAGCTATTACACATTGCTGCTACTGAGCGTCAGTGGTGGAGGGAGTGGATGCTTGCGGATGTGATGCCAGTCAAGAGGGATGTTTTGTCCTGGATGGTGTCGACCTTCTTTAGTGTTGTTGGAGCTGCACCCATCCAGGCAAATGAGGAGTATTCCATCACATTTCTGGCTTGTGCCTTATAGATGGTGACCAGGCTTTGGGGTATCAGGTGAGTTACTTGCTGCAATATTCCTCGCCTCTGACCTTCTCTTGTGGCCACTGCATATATGTGATGAGTCCTGTTGAGTTTCTGGTCAATGATAACTCCCAGGATTGTGAGGTATTCAGTGATGATAAAACCATTGACGATCAAGGGGTCATGGTTAGATTGTAGCTTATTGGAGATGGTCACAGCCTGGCATTTGTGTGGCATGAATATTTGGTTAGGGGAATGGCAAGTTCTGGAACAGAAGTCTTCAGTACTATCACTGAAATGTTGTCAGGATCCATAACCTTTGCTGTATTCACTGTCTCCAATCATTTCTTGATATCACATGGAGTGAATCGAATTGCTTGAAGACTGGGAACTCTGATGCTGGGGACCATTGGAGGAGACAGTAATGGGTCATCCACTTTACATTTCTAGCTGAAGTGTTATCTTTTGCACTGATGTGTTAGGCTCTTCCATCATTAAGAAAGGGGTTTTTGAGTCATTTAATTGCCCACCATCATTCATGACTGGATATTTATGGCAAGACTGCAGAGCTTAGGTCTGATCTATTGTTTGTGGGATTACTTAAATCTGTCTATCACTTGTTGCTTATGCTATTTGGCAGCTTCACCAGGTTGTCACAATGAGAAACTAGGTAGGCTCCTTTATGATGCACTTCCATGACTTTGCGCATGGAGATTTTACAGAACTTGAACAGTGATGAACGATAAAATAAAAATGGAAACTTAAAATTGGAACTCAGGTTTTGCAGGTTTTTAAATATATAGGCTTAGATATGAAGCAGAGTAAATAAAGAATAACTTTGCATCACTGGTCTCATTTAGAGAGTATTTATCACATCCCAATAAATCAGGCCAGGTTCTCAAAAAATGGTGGTTTTACATTTAGGGAGGACACAGACCGGTTATCAGGTTGAGGATCAGCCTTGCCACTGTAAAGGAAATGCAAGAGAAAAGAAGATTTCCAAAGTCAAATGGATCGATGGAAGTCACCACGTCTCAGTGTTCTTCAAAAACAAAGTTACCTCAAACAAATTGTTGGAAATCTTGGAACAGCGACATTTAGCGGGTGAGAGTTATAAGAACTCAAAGACTTGGGTTGTTTTGTGATGTTACATTTTTAGTGTTTTAGGGAAGATAAGGAAATATCGAAGGTTGCATTATCAGATTAGATATAGAATAGGAAATAAACATTGATTAATTTTCATTACTTTCTGTTCAAGTATTGTTTGTCTCTAAAAAGTTTACATAGAGAGAATAGGAGAATCTGTCAGTATAAACTGCTGCTGAATTAATTGACCAATGAAGTGTCTGAATAAATATAAGGGAAAACAGATAAGACATGATTAGTCATGTGACTGAGTCATCAACAAACTCTGTCCATGAGGCAAAGATGTCTTGATTTCCACTTCACCAACAGGCATAGATCTGAATTACATGAATTAAAAGCTTATGTAGGCCATTCGACCCCTCAAAACCTGTCCTAGTGCCTGCTAAGACCTGTTGATCTGTTTATGGCCGAAACTCCACTTTGCTGCCAACCCCATAACTTTTGACTCTTTGTCAGGAATCTGACTAACTCGGCCTTAAAAATATTCAAACAGCCAGCAGCCATTTCACCCTGGATCCCCAGCACAATGCCCCCAATGAGAGAAAAAAAAATCATCACTGAATTAAATGGAAGACATCCCTCATTCTAGTCTCTGCCACTGGGGGAAGCATCCCATTAGTATTCACTCTGTCAATTCTGCATGTTATACGTTATAAAGAGACAAGGCAAAATCGGATATAATGGTGTTACAGTTAAATAAAGGTAATTATGAGGGCATGAGAGAGGAACTGACGAAAATAGACTGGAAGCAGAGCCTAGCAGGGAAGACAGTAGAGCAAAAATGGCAGGAGTTTGTGGGTAAAATGAGGACACTGTACAGAGGTTCATCACCAAGAAGAGAAAGATTATCTGGGGAGGG
>NC_057725.1:29681629-29695118 GCF_004010195.1 Chiloscyllium plagiosum
GTTGTGCTGCTGAGACTTTATAAAGCTCTGGTTAGGCTCCATTTGGAGTACTGTGTCCAGTTTTGGTCCCCACTGGCTGAGGATCCTGGGATTGTATTCATTGGAGTTTAGAAGATTAAGGGGAGATCTAATAGAAGCTTACAAGATAATACATGGCTTGGAGAGGGTGGACGCTAGGAAATTGTTTCTGTTAGGCGAGGAGACTAGGACCCGTGGACATAGCCTTAGAATTAGAGGGGGTAAATTCAGAACAGAAATGCGGAGACATTTCTTCAGCCAGAGAGTGGTGGGCCTGTGGAATTCATTGCCACAGAGTGCAGTGGAGGCTGGGACGCTAAATGTCTTCAAGGCAGAATTTGATAAATTCTTGATGTCACAAGGAATTAAGGGCTACGGGAAGAATGCGGGTAAGTGGAGTTGAAATGCCCATCAGCCATGATTGAATGGCGGAGTGGACTTGATGGGCCGAATGGCCTTACTTCCGCTCCTATGTCTTATGGTCTTATGGTCTTATAATTTTTATATGTTGGAATAAAACAGGATATCACTCTTCCAATAGGTGTAGGCCTAACATGACCAAGGATAAATCACTTGCTGTGCCTGCATTCTAACGTTTTGTGATTCATGTCCCAGGACACCAAAATCTTTCTGTACTGCCAAATCCTGAAATCTCTTTCCATTTAAATTGTCTGCTGCTCTTCTGTTCTTCCTGCCAAAGTGGACAAGTTCTCATTTTCCTATATTATACTCCATCTGCCACTCACTTACCCTGTCCACATTCCTTTGCAGACTCTTTATGTGCTTGTCATGATTTGTTTTTGTACCTGTCTTCAGCAAACTTTGTATATTTGATCTTTTCATCCAAGTTGTGTAGATTATGGGGATGTGGGTTAGCTCAGTTAGTTGGTATGCAATGCAGAGTGCTGATGCCAACAACGTACATGCACTGGCTGTGGTTAAAAAGGACTCCCCTTCTCAACTTCTCCCCTCACTCAAGGCATGGTGACTCTCAGATTAAACTACCAGCAGTGGTTTCTGTCTAACGAGAGAGTAGCCCTATGATCTGGTGGGAATATGCCAATGCTACCCTGTGTAAATTGCAAATTTACATAGCCTTCATCCCTGTGACACTCCACTAGTCAATATCTTGCTAATTTGAAAAAAATCCATTTATCTTACTATCCAAACATTTCTCTATCCATGACACTATATTAAACATGCACAACAAGCTCCTATGTTAAAGGCAGTAAAGTTTCATGAGGCACCTTATCAAACACCTTTTTGGAAATCCATGGACACCAGATGTACAGGTTCCCTTTTGTCCACGTTACTTATTACTTCGAGTCATTGAGTCATAGAGATGTAAAGCACAGAAACAGACCCTTCGATCCAACCCGTCCATGCCGACCAGATATCCCAACCCAATCTAGTCCCACCTGCCAGCACCTGGCCCATATCTCTCCAAACCCTTCCTATTCATATACCCATCCAAATGCCTTTAAAATGTTGCAATTGTACCAGGAGTTTGGAGAATGGTAATGGATCTTCTTTCTCCAGCATCTCTTCTTTTTGGTCCCTAGGATATAGTGCATCCTGGAGACTTGTCAAGCTTCAGTTCAAATAGTTTTCTCAGTACTCATTCCTTGGTAGTTGTTTTAAATACCTCCCATCTTTCTCTCCTTGACTCACAAATATCTGTCGAGAGTGTGGTGCTGGAAAAGCGCAGGTCAGGCAGCATCCAAGGAGCAGGAGAATCGACTTTTCAGGCAAAAGCCCTTCATCAAGAGGCCCTTCTTCCTGATGAATGGCTTTTGCCCATAATGCCAATTCTCCTGCTCTTCAGATGTGCCTGACCTGTTGTGCTTTTCGAGCACCACAATCACCACCATCTGCAGTCCTCACTTTCACCTTACAACTATCTGTCCTCTATGGTGCAGACAGACCAATAAAATATCTATTCATCTCTAACTCTATTTCTTTATTTTATATCATTAAGTCTCCAGACTCATTCTCTCGAGGACCCACACTCACTTTAGTTACTCTTCTTAAAAATTATTTGTGAAGACTCTTACTATCTGTCTTTATGTTTCTAGTTAACTTTCTCACACACTATGGGCGGCACGGTAGCACAGTGGTTAGCACTGCTGCCTCACAGTGCCAGAGACCCAGGTTCAGTTCCTGCCTCAGGCGACTGAATGTGTGGAGTTTGCACGTTCTCCCTGTGTCTGCGTGGGTTTCCTCCGGGTGCTCTGGTTTCCTCCCACAGTCCAAAGATGTGCAGGTTAGGTGAATTGGCTATGCTAAATTGCCCGTAGTGTTAGGTAAGGGGTAAATGTAGGGATATGGGTGGATTGCGCTTCGGCGGGGCGGTGTGGACTTGTTGGGCCGAAGGGCCTGTTTCCACACTGTAAAGTAATCTAAACTAATCTAATCTAGTTTCTTCCTCTTTATTAATCTTGTTGTCATTCTTTGCTAGTTTTTAAATTCAAGGAGAAAGTGAGGACTGCAGATGCTGAAGAATCAGAGTCGGTAAATGTAGTGCTGGAAAAGCGCAGCAGGTTAGGCAGCATCCAAGAAGCAGGGGCATGAATGTTCCTGATAAAGGGCTTATACTCAAAACGTCAACTCTCCTGCTCCTCTGACGCAGCCTGACCTGCTGTGCTTTTCCTGTGCCACACTTCACAATTCCAGTTTATAAATTCTGTCCAAACTTCTGAGTTGCCATTAATTTTTGCAGGATAATGGCTTTTTATTTCTTTCATTTTGATTGCACCTTTGACTTCCTTAATTGGCATTTCAGGATTTGTAATTATGGGATTTGTAACGTGTACAGAACCGTGTCAACAGAAGAAAATGCTTTACTATAATTTACTGATAGACAGGATTCCCTTGTTGAGAATCATAATACCAGTTTCTGACAGGACAGCAGTTGGTGCATGTCAAAGGTACTCCACTGGCTCAAAGGTGTTTTGAAGTGACCTGGGGTGTTGGAATGTTGATCTGGAAATACAGGTTTTCTATTTGTATTTGTAGATGCAGAACAATTACTTCGTCTGATGAGGGAAATTGAGAACAAGGTGATTTAATGTGTGGAGTTTGCACGTTCTCCCTGTGTCTGCGTGGGTTTCCTCCGGGTGCTCTGGTTTCCTCCCACAGTCCAAAGATGTGCAGGTCAGGTGAATTGGCTATGCTAAATTGCCCGTAGTGTTAGGTAAGGGGTAAATGTAGGGGTATGGGTGGATTGCGCTTCGGCGGGGCGGTGTGGACTTGTTGGGCCGAAGGGCCTGTTTCCACACTGTAAAGTAATCTAAACTAATCTATGTCTAGGTAATAATGTCTAAGGTAATTCCGGAATGAAGTCAAGGAGCACTTCTTTACACAATAGGTGGAAATGTGGAACTTTATTCCTCAAAATGTGACAGATGCTGTGGGTTTAAAGGCTAAAATGTCAGCAGGAACCTGCTCACGATCTTGATGGCTGCCGTGCTGCAAGTTAATGCTGGGAGCAATGTTAATTGCTTGAAGATGCCTCCAAATCTGGAGGATGTCCTGCCCTAGAGAGCAGCCAGTCAACCGAATGTAGTCCCAGCAGTGAGAAATGGATAAGGTGGCCATTCTTTGGGCTAGAATATCATCACCATGCTGAGGAGCCCAGCTGGGTCCAGGATGGTGTTGTTGATGAGGGGATTGATGAAGGTGAGTAGCTGGATTCAAAGGGCCAGGGAGTGTCAAATGGGGCAGGGATGACCAGGTGGAGATTGCCTCTGATGGTTCTAAGGGCCACCAAAGGTGATCACGCCTTCGCCAGACAGTGCCATTAATGGACCACTATAGGCTTAAGAACGGGTGACAGCAAACTCTCTGATGCCTCCTCCACTTCCTGTAAAATTTCAGCCAGATCAGGGACAAGCAAGCTGCTCTCTGAATCCCACAACTTTCAAATCCCCAACGGAGCAAAAAACCCAGTCCTTAGAATGAGTGCATACAGTTCTTCATTTTACCACTAGATGGTAGTGTAGTACACTAAATGCTCACTAACAATGCTCACTGATCGGAGATGCCGGTGTTGGACTGGGGTGTACAAAGTTAAAAATCACACAACACCAGGTTATAGTCCAACAGGTTTAATTGGAAGCACACTAGCTTTCGGAGCGACGCTTCTTCATCAGGTGATTGTCACTCCGAAAGCTAGTGTGCTTCCAATTAAACCTGTTGGATTATAACCTGGTGTTGTGTGACTTTTAACAATGCTCACTAAGCCCTTCCTCTTTCCTGAAGAAGGGCTCATGCCCGAAACGTCGATTCTCCTGCTCCCTGGATGCTGCCTGACCTGCTGCGCTTTTCCAGCAACACATTTTCATGCTCACTAACAATGTCTACTTTCATGAAGCTTTTAATCTCAAGACATCCCAAGGATCATTACAGCCAATTAAGTATGTTGTGAAGTGTAGTTGCTGCTTTTATTTGCAAATGTGGTAGCCAATTTATGCACCATAATGTCTCGCAAGCAGCAATACAATAATGACTAGAGCATCTGTTTCACTGATGTTGCTGAGAGATTAAATACTGCCCCAGGACACTGGGGAGAGGGAGAGACCTGCCCTGGTGTTTTTCAGAATAAAGGCAACTTTCTCATTGACTTGAGAGGGTTCCCTACTGAGGCAGAGTTGACACAGAGATGCAGCGGTGAGAGATTGTCCTCCATGGGGCTTCATTCAGAACTTCAGACTGACATTAAAATATTAGTATCTGTGTAAAAATGATACCTGTTCGACACCAATGCTACATTTCTATTCCAAATACACACTTAGATTGCTGCGAAAAGTTTAGGCAATAATAATTCAGCCTCTGCTACAATGTAGATGTGACCATTTCTGCAAGTTATATAGCTACAGTTTAATCTCAGTCAATTAATTAAAATCAGATAAAACATAAGAGGAGCTAAAGAAACCTATAGCACAGAAGGTGGCCATTTGGCTCATCATACCTGTGTTTGAAAGAGCTTGTGCATTAGTCCCTGACACCTTGATCTTTCCTCATAGCCTGGCTCGCCTAACCCCAGCAAATATTTAACCAATTTTCTTAAACCAGTTCCGATTGAATCTGCTTCCATCTGCTTCACAGGCAGAGCAGCCTCTGTCATGACAACTGCATCGTGCCAAAATAATTCTCCTCTGGTTGTTTTATCACTCCTTCGCAACTTTCCTGCACGTTCCTTTTTGTTTCGAGTGGGGGAAGAGGGCTGATGGGGGGTTCCTGATTGACCATCCCTGACAGTTCTACAAAGAATCTTGATACAAGTATTTGACTGTAGATTCAAGGTTATAGGGTGAGTAGAAATGAACTGGCTACGGGATCGGAGTGGGTTGAGGGAGGTGAGGGAAAATGGAAACTAAGAAGGGGTTTCGCTGGAATAGTTGTGAGGGTCACAGGATTGCAGCATATATTCAAACACTAAGGGTATGGCTCTCTCAGTGTGAGATGGCCAACATCTAGCAAATCCCATCGACACAATAAAAGCAGTTTAATGACAAAATCCCTATTCAGAGGTACACATTCCACATTCCAGCCAAAATGAAAGGTTTGTGCAGGAGGGTGATTCTAGAAGAAAATGTCAAACTTTGACGCTGAGGCTTACCTTCCTGAGCTTTGGAATTTGGGTTGGATTGACCAGCCTGTGATTCCTCTTGACTGTGTGCCTGGTGGTGCCTCTGTCTCAGTTCCTTGTCCTCTGCTTCTGGTAAGGAGCCTCCCAGGGCAGGGGGGATCATCGCTTCACGGTCAGAGGGGTCAGAGTAAGGCTCCTCTCTCTCACCTTCAGAACTATCCAGGCAAAAAAACATGAAAAGAAAAGAAATTGAGAAACTGAATGCATTACAGCCTAGCTTTCAGTACAAGCAGCACAGAAATTTATACAGAAAGAGTGTAGATTCCTAACTTTAAACTGAATGTAATGAAATATTTTAGGATCTTGTGTTTTAAATTGGAATGAGTAACACAGCTTCAGCAACAGCATGTATTTATGTAGCACTTTTCACATTGAGTGTGTGTGCTCAGTTGGCTTTAATGACTAGTGTAGAATAAAGGAAACAGTGCATGCTCAGTCCCTGTGCTGGCTGTACAAAAACAAAATCAAAAATAAAACTATAGATGCTGGGAATCAGAAACTAAAACAGAAATTATTCAAAAGGGTCAGTGGACCTGAAATATTAACTTTACTTTCTCTCCACAGATGCTACCAGACCTCCTGGGTTTTTCTAGCAATTTCTCTTTTTGATTCTGTGCTGGCTGTGTTTGTTTGTGGAAAGCTTCCTTGCTTTACCCTGTTGTTTGTTGGAGAGGTTTGCCTCGACTCAAACGTAACCAATTGTCTTTCTCTAACGCACAGAGGTGCCTATGGTTTTATTTTGTGGACTTTGGCTCCCCACCCAAATAGTAAATGTCCCCAGATGTTTCACTGGGACCTCACACCTTCTCAAACAGGAGACCTAAGGCAGCAGGTGGATGGGAAAACGCAACACGCAAGTTCCCCTCCATCTCACACGCCGACCTGACCTTTCCTTCATCACCATTGGATCAAAACCATTTCTTTGTCATCAGTTGGTCAAAGTCTTTTTATTGGATTAATTTGATAGCCATTCAAAAGAGTTAACACAATGGCCAAATGACCACCATTTTGTTTTAACGTCCTCAATTTTGGTCATGTGTTTTCTCACCTTATGATCGTTGTAAAAACACTGTGGTCTCCTCACTGACCTACATGGAGTTCCTTGGTTATAGTTGTTTTCAAATTCCTCCCTTTCTATCTCTGCAACATGCTCCAATCCTCTAGGATCCAAATCAAACCTCCATGTCCAATTTTGATGACAGTCATGCTTTCTGCTGCCTGTGTCCCTAAGCTCTAGATTATCTCCCTCAACCTCAAGGTCTCTCTTTCTTGTTTAGTTGCGTCAGCAAATGGTCTGCCAACATTTCTAGCTGTAATTAATGAAGTGTAACAAACTAGGCATCTATTATTTTGTAATGATGATTAAGGGATAGAGAAAGGCAGAATCCTTTGAAATAGTGAGGGGTGTTTTACATTCACCCAAGCTGGCAATTCGAGCCTCGATTTAAGATCATATGTAAAGGACAACACCTCTGACAATGCAGTGCTCCCTTAATACTGCAATGGAAAATCACCAGTAACCCTTGCACTCAGGCCTAGGAGTGGAATGTGAACATAATACCTCATCACCCATAAGTCAGTGTGCTATTCGCTAAGCTACAGTTGGCGCGCAAATCTCTCACCTTTGTTAAGACGTGACTTAACACCTAGCTGTTTGACTGAACTATTGGTTACCAATCAACTTTTGTGTCAGATTTTGTTCCGTGATGCGTTTATGAAGTGCCTTGAGACACTCACCATGTTAACGGAGCAATATAAATAAGGGTAGCTTTTGTTAACTATGTTATGTATATTGTATGAGCCATCCATTCGTTAGAGAACAATACAGCGCCTGATTTTTCCATGATTTAATTGAACAGCACGGCAAAACATGACTGAGGGGCAGAACGCACACATAAAATCAGAGCAGAAGTGGGGCAATTGTCCTCTTAATGATCTCCTGTTCCCATGGCCTGAAGCAAACTTAAGGCGAATCCATTACGTCAGGAAATAAAGGCAAAACATTTGAGAAAAGCTCCAGTTCAAAATCATCCTACAAAGCACCAACTAATATTTTTCCTAGTGTCTGCCACGCAGTGTTTAGAGTTACATTTCTGGCCTTCTGGTTCTAATCATCTTTTTATTAAAGTCCAATCACTAATAATAATCTCCTGAGGTCTGTACAGGCACGGAATCTGGGAGATAGATTTCTGAGGAGTAGACTCACCAGCTCCCAGACTGAATGACTCAGTTCTAACCTCAACTTAATCAGCAATGAGGTAAGCGCCCGTGTTAAATGATCTGATGTCAAACGAACCTACAGGCTATTGGAACCAGATCTATGTAGCTTCAGAGAAAAATCTGTGCTTAGCTCAGCTACCACAAGTTTCAACATGATTGCAAACGACTGAGAGACTGATTACTCTCCATGTCTTTCAGCTCCCTCTCCTGCCTGACACGAACACTCCTCGTTTATCTCGGCTGAGGACCAGCTCCAAAACACATCAAATCTGCCTGCTCCTGGGGTAGGGTACTTGCGTAGCCAACAAATCCAAAAGTGGGATTCAAACCCAGAGCTCAGAGGCCTGAGCAGAAGAAAAATCTATAGTGAGGCTGATTGCTCTGTGTACCCTGTACTTAAGACCTTCCACATTTGATGGACTTGTGATCTGGTATCAGGATGGCTTTGGCAATTGACAGCAGGCTGCTAGAATATTCAATTTTACAGCATGGGAGCAGGCATTTGACCCATCACAACTATATCAGTTCTTCCATCTCATTTCCCTTTCATTGTGCTACAAATACTTCCATTTTAACTTTACCTGTGAACATTACCATGCACTTTACTTCTAATGCACTTTCAGACTTTGCATTCTAAGTCATAACAACGCCATATTTAAAATCATTCTGATTCTTCTGCAAGTTACTTTGAGGTTGGTTTCCCTGGGCACTACCCTATTACTATTTACTCTATCAAAACCCTTCACAATTTTGAACCTCTCCATTAAGTCTCTCTGTTTGAAGGTTAACATTCCCAGGTTTTGAGGGGCTAAAGTCTCTCATTCCTACAACCATCCTCTATGACCTCTCCAAGACCTTGACATCTTTCCCAGAATTAGGCATAACACTCTGCTCAGGCCTAACTAGTAGTTTCAATAATTTTGGAGAACTTTCTTGCTCTCTGTCTCTGTCAATGAGGCAAGCCATGTTTGAAGAATCATAGAATCTCTGTAGTACTGAAAAAAGCCATACGGCCCATCGAGTCTGCACCAACCCACCGAAGAGAACTCACCCTGACTGATCTCCCCACCCTATCCCCAAAACCCCACATTTACCATGGCTAATCCACCTAGGTTACAGATGTCTGGACATTATGAGGCAATTTAACAGAACCAATCCACTTAACCTATACATCTTTGGACTGTGGGAGGAAACTAGAGCACTCAGTGGAAATCCACACAGACTACAGGGAGAACATGCAAACTTCACACAGTCACTTGAGGCTGGAATCGAACCCAGGTCCCTGGTGCTGTGAGGCAGTAATGCTAACCACTGAGCCACCATGCCACCTACTGGTATCCATTCACCCAAACTAAAAGTCTTGCACTTTAACTTGTTGATGGAAATCACACTATTTCGAAGAAGAGGCAAGTGAATTCTTGACTGTGTCCTGATCAACATTTACCCCTCAATGAACACCACTGAAAAATAGATTAGTTGGTTATTTAGTTAATCAGTACTCAGGTGTTGCATTTGATGCTGCATTTGCTTACAAATAAAACAGGGACAGCCCAGTCAAAACCAGTCACTGATGGTCAAGATTGCTTGAGTATTGAAGTGATGTTAAAGATGTGTAAACATACAAACTTTTTCTTTCTTTGCATTGCTCTGTCAATTAGCAGCTACATTTTGGTGAAATTGATGCAAAATAACATGCAGGGACAGGCCCTGCCGTATCTGCTGAGGCAAACATGTTGCTCAGTAACTCAGAGACCCCATGGAAATGGAGTAACACCAGTCCAGTAGTAGCAGACTACGTATTGGCATCCTTCAATCTGTGAGAAATGATGGAGCCAGATAAAATAGGCTTTTGAGATGGGGCCTGTTTATCTGGTTCATTTGTAGCTGGGAAGAAGAACCCACAAGAGGCAATTTTTGCTACAAGCACAACGCATGAAACTGACAAGTGAATTTTTTAATTGAGCAATAGAACTGTTGCCAAACCGCTGTAGTCTCTGGTCTTCATGGTGTTTGGACACCAGCCACAGGAAGTGTCACCATCTCCCCCCCTCCAGCTGCTGGTGCTTCCCAGCGGTGATAGCTGATGGTCATGTCACACTGACACAGCCCCTAATCTGGCTCCACCTACTTCACCTACAGAATGTGGTGTGTATAACTATCTTCCATTCTGCAAATCACTGGTGCCAACACATAGGAGTGGCACGGTGGCTCAGTGGTTAGCACTGCTGCCTCACAGCACCAGGGACCACTATAGGTGTCTTGCGTGGGTTTCCTTTGGGTGCTCAGGTTTCCTCTCATAATCCAAAAATGTGCAGATTGGGTGAATTGGCCATGCTAAATTGCCCAAAGTGTTCAGGGCTGTGTAGGTTAGGTGCATATGTCAGGGGTAAATGAGTCTGGATGGGTTACTCTTCAGAGGGTCAGTGTGGTCTTGTTGGGCTGAAGGGCTTGTTTCCATATTGTAGGAATTCTATGCCTTCAGGAGGACTGCTACACTCAGAATGTTGTCCTGCTGAGATATACTCAAAGCGTGCAGCAGCCAGTAAAGGTGGAAATTACTGAGCTTCTTTTCTTGGCACACTTCATATCCCTACATCAAGGTGCTGAAAGGACAGGCCTGATAAACCACCCAGTCAGCCCTGAGGCTTGGTGTTGTGTGCTTTACATGTCGGCTACATTCCTTTCCTTATGTGAGTATTGAACTCTGCATCAAGGTGCCGTCATTGTGGATCGGGAATCATTGCATTTACTATCGACCCCCAGCCGATCATTATTCAGTGTGACCAGGGTGGAGATGCAAAACTTTATCCGATGTTTGTAGTCACAGGCAAGGGAAAGGCTGTCCATGAGTCTTTGAGTAGGTGGTTCCTTCTGGGTGGTTAACAGTACCATCAGCATAAAGGAGTTGCTGGTCTTTGATTTCACATCTTGCTAGAGAGTAGAGCCTGCCTCCTGATTCAGTATGGGATTCAATGTACTTTCAGATCTGTGGGGAAGGCAAGGTCAGGAAAATGGAGAAGCAGCAACTAAGAGAAGAAGAGTAGGTTAAGGTGGAGGAGTATTCTGGTTGAGGTGTCTAAGGTTAAAGGAATTAATAGAGTAGACAGAGAGCCATAGAGAAATACACCACAGAAACAGATCCTTTGGTCCAACTTGTCCATGCTGACCCGATATCCTATATAAATCCAGTTCCATTCGCCAGAATTTGGCCCATATCCCTCTAAACCCTTCATATATCCATCCAGATGCCTTTTAAATGCCTCCACCACTTATTCTGGCAGCTCATTTCATACATGCACCAGCCTCTGCATGAAAAGGTTGCCCCCTTAGGTCCCTTTTATATCTTCCCCCTCTCACCCTAAACCTAAGCCCTCTAGTTCTGAACTCCCCGACCCTGGGGAAATAACCTTGTCTATTTATCCTATCCATGTCCCTCATGATTTTATAAACCTCTTTAAGGGCTCCCCTCAGCCTCCAGGAAAAGCAGCCCCAGCCTGTTCAGCCTCTCCCTGTAGCTTAAACCGTCTAACCCTGGCAACATCCTTGTAAATCTTTTCTGAACCTTTTGAAGTTTCACAACATCCTCCCTATAGCAGGGAGACTTGAATTGTATACAGTATTCCTATAGTGGCCTGAATAATGTCCTGTACAGCCACAATGTGACCTCCCAAATCCTAGATTCAATGCACTGATCAATAATGGGAAATTTACCAAACACCAGTTTCCTCTGGTGGGGGATCCAGAACAAGCAGGAAATGCTTTAAAGTTAGAGCTCAGTCACTCCGAGATGTATCTGAAGGTTTCTCTCCCGAGAAGCTGATAGAGATGGGAGAGCTCAGGGCTGACACCACCAGTGTTTTGTTGGATCAGGAGATTCCGGGTTAGAGAACCAAGGTGGTGGATGGTGTTAAATGAGCCATGATCCCATTGAAGGATGCAGCAGATGGCTCGAGAAGCTGTGTGATCTCCACGTGTTCCTCTATTCCCACACCTTCATCAGAGTCCTTCTGATATTATGTTCTTAGTTTGCCGAAATGCTAATATTTATAATCACGGGACTATGGGGAAAGAGAACGACTGTTGGTTCTGGACACTCCAGCCATTGAGAACAACCTACATGCATTTACCCTGTCCAGACTTGATGGAATTTTATAGGTCCCCACTCATTCTTCTGAAATCCAGTGAATGTTGTCCTAAAAGCAAATCTTAGCAGGACTTAGACAATGGTAAAGTCCTAGGGAGTTGCTGAACAAGGAGACTTTGGAGCGCAGGTTCATAGTTCCTTGAAAGTGGAGTCTGGCTCGATAGGATAGTGAAGAAGGCATTTGGTATGTTTTCCTTTATTGGTCAGAGTATTGAGTACAGGAGTTGGGAGGTCATGTTGTGGATGTACACAACGTTGGTTAGGCCACTTTTGGAATATTGCGTGCAATTCTGGTCTGCTTCCTATCGGAAGGATGTTGTGAAACTTGAAAGGTTTCATTAAAGATTTACAAGGATGTTGCCAAGGTTGGAGTATTTGTCCTGGAAAATGGATATCTGGTTGGCATGGACGAGTTGGACCAAAGTGTCTGTTTCCATGCTGTACATCTCAATGACTCTACGACTCGAACTGAGTCAGTTTCTCTTCATATATCAGTCCTGCCAATGATAGCAATCAGTCCAGTAAACCTTCGTTGCACTCCCTCCAGCACCACGACATCCTTCATCAGATAGAGGATTAAACTGCACACAATACTCCAGGTATGGTCTCATGAAGGTCCTATGATATTGCAGCAGGACATCCCTGCTCCTGTACTCCAGTCCTCTCACTATGAACGCCAACATGCCATTTGCCTTATTCACTGCCTGCTGTACCTGCATACTCACCATCACTGCCTGCTGTACCTGCATGCTCACCTTCAATGACTGCTGTACCTGCATGCTCACCTTCACTGCCTGCTGTACCTGCATGCTCACCTTCAGTGATTGCTGTACCTGTATGCTTACCTTCACTGCCTGCTGTACCTGCATCCTCACGTTCAGTGACTGCTGTACCTGCATGCTCACCTTCAGTGACTGCTGTACCTGCATGCTCACCTTCACTGCCTGCTGTACCTGCATACTCACCTTCACTGCCTGCTGTACCTGCATGCTCACCCTCAGTGACTGCTGTACCTGCATCCTCACGTTCAGTGACTGGTGTACCTGCATGCTCACCTTCACTGCCTGCTGTACCTGTATGCTCACCTTCACTGCCTGCTGTACCTGCATGCTCACCTTCAGTGACTGCTGTACCTGCATGCTCACCTTCAGTGACTGGTGTACCTGCATGCTCACCTTCAGTGATTGCTGTACCTGCATGCTCACCTTCAGTGACTGGTGTACCTGCATGCTCACCTTCAGTTACTGCTGTACCTGCATCCTCACCTTCAGTGACTGCTGGACCTGCATGCTCACCTTCAGTGATTGCTGTACCTGCATGCTCACCTTCAGTGACTGCTGGACCTGCATGCTCACCTTCACTGCCTGCTGTACCTGCATGCTCACCTTCACTGCCTGCTGTACCTGCATGCTCACCCTCAGTGACTGCTGTACCTGCATCCTCACGTTCAGTGACTG
>NC_057725.1:29695283-29696882 GCF_004010195.1 Chiloscyllium plagiosum
CTCACCTTCAGTGACTGGTGTACCTGCGTCCTCACATTCACTGCCTGCTGTACCTGCATCCTCACCTTCACTGCCTGCTGTACCTGCATGCTCACCTTCAGTGACTGGTGTACCTGCGTCCTCACCTTCAATGACTGCTGTACCTGCATCCTCACCTTCACTGCCTGCTGTACCTGCATCCTCTCCTTCAGTGACTGCTGTACCTGCATGCTCACCTTCACTGCCTGCTGTACCTGCATCCTCACCTTCAATGACTGCTGTACCTGCATCCTCACCTTCACTGCCTGCTGTACCTGCATCCTCTCCTTCAGTGACTGCTGTACCTGCATGCTCACCTTCACTGCCTGCTGTACCTGCATCCTCACCTTCACTGCCTGCTGTACCTGCGTCCTCACGTTCAGTGACTGGTGTACCTGCGTCCTCACGTTCAGTGATTGCTGTACCTGCATGCTCACCTTCACTGCCTGCTGTACCTGCATCCTCACGTTCAGTGACTGCTGTACCTGCATGCTCATCTTCACTGCCTGCTGTACCTGCATCCTCACCTTCACTGCCTGCTGTACCTGCATCCTCACCTTCAATGACTGCTGTACCTGCATCCTCACCTTCAGTGACTGCTGTACCTGCATCCTCATGTTTAGTGACTGCTGTACCTGCATGCTCACCTTCACTGCCTGCTGTACCTGCATACTCACCTTCAGTGACTGGTGTACCTGCATGCTCACCTTCACTGCCTGCTGTACCTGCATACTCATCTTCAGTGACTGCTGTACCTGCATCCTCACGTTTAGTGACTGCTGTACCTGCATCCTCACCTTCACTGCCTGCTGTACCTGCATGCTCACCTTCACTGCCTGCTGTACCTGCATACTCACCTTCACTGCCTGCTGTACCTGCATGCTCACCTTCAATGACTGGTGTACCTGCATCCTCACCTTCAGTGGCTGGTGTACCTGCATGCTCACCTTTACTGCCTGCTGTACCTGCATGCTCACCTTCACTGCCTGCTGTACCTGCATCCTCACCTTCAGTGGCTGGTGTACCTGCATGCTCACCTTCACTGCCTGCTGTACCTGCATGCTCACCTTCAGTGACTGCTGTACCTGCATCCTCACCTTCAGTTACTGCTGTACCTGCGTCCTCACATTCAGTTACTGCTGTACCTGCGTCCTCACATTCAGTGACTGCTGTACCTGCATGCTCATCTTCAGTTACTGCTGTACCTGCATCCTCACCTTCAATGACTGCTGTACCTGCATCCTCACCTTCAGTGACTGCTGAACCTGCATCCTCACATTCAGTGACTGCTGTACCTGCATGCTCACCTTCACTGCCTGATGTACCTGCATCCTCACCTTCACTGCCTGCTGTACCTGCATCCTCACCTTCACTGCCAGCTGTACCTGCATCCTCACCTTTACTGCCTGATGTACCTGCATCCTCACCTTCAGTGACTGCTGAACCTGCATCCTCTCCTTCAGTGACTGCTGTACCTGCATGCTCACCTTCAGTTACTGCTGTACCTGCATCCTCACGTTCAGTGACTGCTGTACCTGCATGCTCACCTTCAGTTACTGCTGTACCTGCATCCTCACGTTC
>NC_057725.1:29698033-29717139 GCF_004010195.1 Chiloscyllium plagiosum
TTTTGGGTAATCTCTTACAGGAGACCTTATTGAATGTTTTCTGAAAGTCCAAGTAAACCTTATCCACTAGTTCCCCCCCCCTCCCCCTTACCAACGCCATTGGTTACATCCTCAGAAAATCCAATTGATTTGGTGAGCATGATTTCACTTTCTGTCCCCTCCTGGCACTGTCTTCCAAATACTCTGCTCTGAAATGGACTCCAGCATTTTCGTTATTATTGATGTCAGGACAACGTGTCTGTAATTCACTTTTCTCTGCACCATTTTTTAAATAGTGGGATTACCGTAGGTACCCACCAATCCTTACAATCTGTTCCTGAGTCTATAGAATCTTGGATGATGACCACCAATGCATCCAATATTTCGAGGTCCACTTCTTTAAGTATCTTGGGATGTAGAATATCGGGCCCTGGGGATATGTCAGCCTTTGATCCATCAGTTTCCCCAAAACCATTTCTCTAAAACTACTGTTTGCCTTCAGTTCGTCTCTCTCACTTGGCTGTGTGTTTGCCAGCATTTGCGGGGGGTTTTTGTGTCCTTCTTTATGAAGATAGAACCAAAGTATGATTTTAATTGGACAACTATCTCTTTGTTTGCTTTATAACTTTCCATGTTTCTGATTGTAAGAGACCTAAAATTGTCTTGTTCTCTTCACGTACCCTTTGGAATCCTTTACAATCAGTGTATGTATTCTCACAAGCTTATTCCCGCACTCTATTTTCCTCTCTTAATCTTTGCCATCCTTTGTGGAAATTAAAGCTGTTCCTAATCCTCAGGTCTGCTGCTCTTTTTGGCCAAATTAATGACCTTACTTTGGATCTAACACTGTCCTTAACCTCCCTCAGTGGAGCCACCTTTCTTATTCGGTTTATGTACCAGACTTGGCTGAACAATTGTTGCACTTTCTTCATGCACTCTTTCAATGTTTGCCATTGCCTATCTAAGTCATCCTTCACGTAACGCTCCCCAAGTTATCATAGCCAGCTCATACCTCATACCATCGGAGGTTCCTCTATTTAGATTCAGGACAGATTCAGGCGTAGCCAAGATTCCTTCGTCTCAATGTGAAACATGCAATATAACTGGCTTCTAGCGCAGAGCAGATCATTGAGGGAAGGAACCTTCAGTACAATGGGAGGGGGGTTAACATCACTATTACCTGCTGCTGTCACTATTCACAGTGACTCGAATTGCCAGGAGGTTATCTGGTGATTTTTGAGGTGAGTGTCTCTCTGTAGTAGACAGTGTTTCACGCAGGTCGAAGTCTCCAGTTGCACATTTAGTTCTTTTACACTCAACAGATCCAGTTTGGAGCAGATGAACTGCTGGAGAAATGACAAGGAAATACAGTCATCAGTAATTCTCTGAGGTTCATATTCAATGATAATGCAGCTCATTCCTGAAATCAGACTCACAATAACTCCCAGATTATCAATCTTTACACTCAGTATTTTTTAGGGGGACGTGTATAATTTCTCAACAGGCTATATGTACAAACACTCACCCACCCACACATAGGGTGGGTATTTAACACTCTCCCCTGAGACTAGGCTTGTGGGTGGGGGCATTTAATTAAGTGGGTAAATGTTGGGTGGGGACCCAATCACCTTCCTGCCTCTTCCTCAACTATGTCTGTGGTAGGGAACCCACAAGTGGCCTTCTCACCATGCTGCCCGTTGAGATTCCAAAGTTGGATATGAATGCTAACCTGAGGGTTTCACCCTGCTGTTGTGGGCAAGGGACTCCCCACGAAGAACGTATTAAAAACAAAGATGCATTTCAATTCACTGCTCAGGCTGCCAACTGCTCTCACAGTGTCTACCCTTTGATTCTCTCCAGCCAACACCACGTCTCAGCAAGCCTGGATCTCCAGCTGGTGAGTTATCCACAGCAGTCACCAGTGCCACTGGTGTGCTCTACAGTACTCAGCTTCAGGTCTCCAACAGCAGGGGGTGCTAGACCCTGGGAAGCCTGTTATTGATCTGCCTCATTGGCACCTAATGGTCCTTCTGGACAGGGTGCTACACCAGGCTCCCGTCTTGGTGGGTGAGGACTCGGTCATCTGCTCTAAATACTGGCTGCACACACTGTCATGCACAGATACACACTCACATACGCACACCCACCCACATGCACACTCGCCCTCTCACACACTGGGGGCAATTTTCCCCTCTTTTCATTCTAAGTTGGAGTGAGCTTGTTAGGTGGTGACAAACAAAGGAGCTCACACCAGCAAGATACCTCACTGTATCAACCATCACAGTAAACCATCAAGGCCTAATTCTCAGGTCCTCTGACAGTGAGAAGGTAAATCCATTTATCTTTTTGTTGCAGAGTTAGAGTTGGAAGGAGATGGGGTCTGGCAGGTTAGACACAAAGGAAAGGGCATATGATGAGTTAAGGGCCTTAAGTGGCCGCTATTTGACTACTCAAGGGCTTTAACTGCTTGTGAGTCAAAACTATCATTCATGAACTTGCTTGCCAGCTTTTAGTTACTGAGGTGGTGGCAGGGTTCATGAGCTCAGGGTCAGAGATTGGACTGGAGCTGGAAGGTATCTCCAGGACCAACTTACCCAATGCTTTCCCATTCTCACCTCCTCTCTTAGCACCACACAGACACACATACTCACACATACACACACATACACATGTACACACACACACAGAGAAACACACAAACACACAGGTACACACATGGACACACAGAAACACATACATATACACTCACATACAAGCACAAAGGTGCACACACAAACACATGCACACATACACAAACACACAAGTGCATGCATGCACTCAAACATATGAGGGCACGCACACACTCTCTCACAATCTTTCTCTCTCACACATACACACTCTTTGTCACACACACTCTGACATGCACACACAGACACATTCTCTTTGACACACACACACAGCCATATTTGATGTCTCCTAGGCCTGAGCTGCTATGTTAACTGAAGATCCAAAATGGAGAAATGAGGGGGGGAGAGCATAAGAAACAGAGCTGGATATGCTAATGGCCCTCCATGTCTCTCCCAGCATTCAATAAGATGATGATTGATCTTTACCTTAATTTCCCACAATAACCCTGTAGCCCATTTATGCCTTTAATATTCAAAACACTGATTGTCCTTCACCTTGACTCTACTCAGTGACTAAGTATCCAGGCCTGTCTGGGGAAGAGGGTGTCAAAGATTCACAACCTTCCTCTGTAAACACCCAAAATGGTCACTCTGACCCTGTGTTCTAAATTACCAAGCCTGGGAAACATTTCTCAATACTTCTCTCAAACTTCTTCAGGATTTCATATACTTTACCCTCCTAATCTCAACCTGGGGAATACACACCTATTCTGCATAATCAAGAAGAGAAGCAGAAAGGAAATTTCAATCACTGTTCTAATGTGCCCTGGTGGACAGGAAGTTCAGGAGTTCTCCTCTGAACACCCTTTGATGTCTGCTTCCTTCCAGCTTCCAGCTGAGATCACTTCTGGAGCAGGCAGTACTGCTCCTTGCCACCCAGGTGTAGCATCATTCTCTTATTAATCAGATCCTGAATGGCTCTGTTTGTAACTGCCTTTTTCACTCAGGTCAGAGAACTGCATGTGGCCAGAAGGCCACCCGGTCAAACTGTACTCTGATGTTATCCTGGGGATGGTTGAGTAATTCCCATCCATTTGCCAAGTCGAGGGATGAACCCAAACCACAGTTGCTGCAGTGTTCCTGATACACATCGCAGATTGGAAAGGAAGCCAATTCCTCAGATGTCAGCTGAGTGAGTTCTTTACTGAAGTTATCTCGAGATAAATCAGGACTTTGTCCCAGCCTGAAATGACCCCATCCACCTGAGCAGGGGTCTCAACGGAAGAAATCAGGTTTCTCCAGCAGATAAAGATCTTGTTATTCCTGAAATAGAACAGGGTGTAACTCACAGCCTTTAATTATTGCAAACATTTTGCCAATTTCTTTGGTAAGAGCAGAATTTATAGCTTATCTATAGTTTGCTTTGAAAAAATGGTGGAGAGCTCCTGTTCTGAACTGTAACCATGCAGGTGGTGTAGGTGCACCAACAGTGCTATTAAAGAGAGAAGATTTTTATCCGGTCTCAGTGAAGAAATGGACGTATTGTTCCAAGTCAGGATGGTGTGTGACTTGGAGTGAAACTTGCAGGTGGTGGTGTGCCATGCATCTGTTGCGTTTGTCCTTCTAGGATGCAGAGATCATGGGTTTGGAAGGTGCTGTTAAAGGAACCCTGACAAGTTGCCAGACAACGCTTGTAGAAAGTGAGGACTGCAGAAGCTGGAGATCAGAATCAAAATGTGTGGTGCTGGAAAAGCACAGCCAGTCAGGCAGCATCCGAGGAGCAGGAAAGTTGATGTTTTGAGTATAAGCCTCTCCTGATGAAGAGCTTATGCTCAAAACGTTGACTCTCCTGCTCCCCGGTTGCTGCCTGACCGGCTGTGCTTTTCCAGTACCACACTTTTTGACACACATTTGTACAACAAGATTTCCAAGGTAGAAGAGGTTGGTGGGGGTTGGAGGTTGGGAAGTGGGGGGGGAGGTTAAGTGTAGCCACAAACTGAAATCTTGGAGACATGGGCTGCAAGTCAGAAACAGCTGGCCCCCATTTCTTTGCCTTAATAGGTCTTCCCTTCTCCTCTCATTATTCATTGAGTGTTTCCAAGTCTTGAAATGGTGTGACAGTGGGAAAAGGTTTGAGACACACTGTTGACAATGAAATACAATCCTGACACTGTGCACTGGCAGTGGAGGGAATGCATGTTTACGATTGTGGATAGGGTGCCCTTCAAATGAGGTGCTTCATCCTGCACAGTGTCGATTGTCTTGCGAGTCGCTGGATTTGCACTCATCACGGCAAGCGGACAGTGTTCCATCACACTCAAATAAAAGCAAAATACATCAATGGAGAGAGAAAAACAAAGTTAATGTGCAAAGAAATGTTTTTGGACTCGAAATGATAATTCTGTTTCTAGAGAATGGACCTGGGCCTAGGACACTATGCTATGGAAGACCTATTGCAATGTCTTAGGGCTGAGATGATTAGCTTCTAACAATCACAACCACCTTCCTGTGTGCTAGGTGTGATTCAAACCAGTGAGATGTTTCATCCTGATTACCATTGGTTGCATTTTGTTATGTCTCCTTGATACTCTACTCACTCGAATGTTGCTTTGGTGTCAAGAGTACCATCATCTCATCTCTAGAATTCAACTCTTTTGTACATGTTAAGACAAGGATTATAAGGTGGTCTGGAGCTGAATCACCTTGGTGAAACCCAAATTGAGCATTGGATACAGGTTGTTGCTGAACAAGTGCTACTTAATACAACTGTCAATGACGCCTTCCATTATTTTGCTGATGATTGAAAGGATGGCAAGTGGCCAGATGGGATTTGTCCTGTTTCTCATGGACAGGACGTACTTGGGCAATTTCCCATATGGTTGGGTAAATGCCAGTGCAGCAACTCTACTGGAACAACTTGGCTAGAGCAGTGACTATTTGCAGAGCAGCAACCTTCAGCTCTACAGTCCACAGTGTTGCTCTGTCTAATATCTTCAGCTTATCATAGAATCATAGAATCCTGACAGTATAGTACCAGGCCATTCGGCCCTTCAAGTCCAAATGCATCCCTCTGAAGAGCATCCCACGCTGACCTACCCCTCTACCCTATCCTGCTTTTGCCATGGCTAATGCAGCTAGCCTACACATCCATGGACACTATGGGCAATTTCCCATGGCTAATCCACTTAACCTGCACATCTTTGGACCGTGTGAGGGAATCAGAGCACCCAGTGGAAATCCACACAGAGACAAGAAGTAACTCCACACAGTCAGTTGTCTGAGGCTGGGATCAAACCCAGATCCCTAGCGCTGTGAGGCAGCAGTGCTAACCACTGAGCCACCATGCCCCCCACGTGTGAATGATTTTAAAAAATTCAAGTTTTCTTTTGTGTTTGCATACCTGTTCAGACAGTGGTGGGTGTGAGTCAGATTTCACTGAGAAAAGTCATGAACTTTAACGGGCGGAGATAGATGTGCTGGAGGCTTAACAGTTCAACATCTGGAAGTGACACACCATAGGAAGAAATGTGCAAGTCAATTAAAAAGATAATGCCTAGCATATTATCTCTGATCAGTGAAGGTCCATCTGGGTTCAAGAAGGAATTTAGAGAGTCACATTGTGAGCAATTTATATGCATTAGCATGAGCTCCAGAGCACTACAGAAGAGTTTGACAAGAGAGCAGGAATCACTAGTAGAGCACATCCGGAGAGAGTGCCGTGCATGTATCTATGACCAGGCAAGTACAAACCATTAAGAGAGGTCAGAGATGATGTGTTACATCATGCCATTTGATAATCTTGCATAAAGGTATCAACCCCCATCTTAAATAGCTGCTGCTATTGTTGCTGTAGTTTATAATCCATCAGGGAAGTCAATGAGTCTATCAGTTTGTTGAGTGACACAGCCTAGAGTATACTAACATCTGTGATAGAGTGATAGTGCATTTAGTTGCTCTGTAAATAAATCTTTAGCGACTTCTTCTCATTATGAAACCAGTCTCAGTAGTCTTGTTACAAAAGCCAACAGAATAGTAAAACCCAAAGAGTAAATTGTGATGAAAAAGTGAGGGCTGCAGATGCTGGAGATCAGAGCTGAAAATGTGTTGCTGGAAAAGCGCAGCAGGTCAGGCAGCATCCAAGGAACAGGAGAATCGACGTTTCGGGCATAAGCCCTTCTTCAGGAAACGTAATTCCTGAAGAAGGGCTTATGCCCGAAACGTCGATTCTCCTGTTCCTTGGATGCTGCCTGACCTGCTGCGCTTTTCCAGCAACACATTTTCAGTAAATTGTGATGGCAGGTTATGTGCAGCGTTGGAACATTGTTTTTAGAAAACACTGAGTAGTTAACTCCCTGGGTTAACTCAATATCCTCATGGTAGTACACCATTGAGCCCAATACAGAAGTCTGCAAGTGAGAAAAAGTAAATTTAGCGTGTTTTTACTCACTTTACAGCATAACAGGGTCCTCACTAGGAGGAGGGTTTCTGAGGACATCCTCTCTGATGTGGGGGCATTTGACTAACTTCTCAGTTAATGTGAAACTTCAGTAGACTGACCCACTACTTAGAAAAACAAGCAAAGTGGTATTGATTCAGAACCAACAGGAGAAAAACAATGGTTTATATGAACGTGCAGTCTAATTCTACTGCAGTAGTGATCTTCAGCTGCAGCACAAACAAGGAGTATTTTTCCTGCTTTTCAAGACTTCTTTCCATTGAATCATCACTCAATTCCGCTATTTTGACTGTTGGAAAGAAGCATGAAATGTGATCAAAGACACGCAAAACTCCATTAATTTTCTCATGTTGGTGAAAATATTGGCCATCTTAAGTTGAATTGAAGTCAATGAGATTGCAATCAGCAGATAGCAGCAATCACTGATTTGCTGTAATATATCCATTTGCAATCATCTCTCTTTCAGCACAGTGAAAAGAAACAGCAGCTGCCATGTAAAGCAGTGAAGTTCAGGTCAGCAAATGTCGGTTCGGAATCAGTTCCACGGAAACCTCTTTGAACACAGTAAAGAAGCAGCAAGCATTATAATATACAGCACATAACAGAAACAAAGTTCACAGTGACCAGTTACTGATCTCATAGCAGAGTTCCAATTATTCAAACAAAGGATGTACTTCATTTTAATGACTAACAAATATGTGGGTGGCACGGTGGCACAGTGGTTAGCACTGCTGCCTCACAGCGCCGGAGACCTGGGTTCAATTCCCGACTCAGGCAACTGACTGTGTGGAGTTTGCACATTCTCCCCGTGTCTGCGTGGGTTCCCTCCGGGTGCTCCGGTTTCCTCCCACAGTCCAAAGATATGCAGGTCAGGTGAATTGGCCATGCTAAATTGCCCGTAGTGTTAGGTAAAAGGGGTAAATTTAGGGGTAGGGGTATGGGTGGGTTGTGCTTCGGCGGGTCGGTGTGGACTTGTTGGGCCGAAGGGCCTATTTCACACTGTAAGTAATCTAATCTAATCTTAAAAAAAAGCTGACCTAGAAAAGAAAGCTGTCAAACTCTTCATTGATCAAGAAATTGGAAGTTTGAAAGGAGTTACTTCTTCAGGTTTATCTGACAATGCCCAGAAAAACCCTGAAAAGATCTTTAATTTCACCAGTTCAGGAATAAGGTAAACTTTAGAATTCAACCTTTGCAACTTTAGAATTGAATCTATGTCCTATGGGCTGCAATCAAGTGACCGGTTATTGGCAGATGTCAGTGCAAAGGAGTGGAGTGTGACTTCAACAGAGAAGACTCATGGAATTGTTGATCGTTTCTACAATAAAGTCATTCAAAGAGAATTCTTGAGATAAAGGATACATTATTGATGCACAATGGATGGAAGATGAATAAACATTTGAAGCCATTGTTATAAGACAGCAACACCTCAAAGTGCTTGACTCCACAGCAACAGGAAACAAAGTCAATAAACAAAATCATGCATGAAATGCAGTTTACCTCATTTACTGAAGTAATGCCCCTAATTGCAGGACTCATGTAAACTGTGTGCTACAAAGGGGCAATGGCAAAAAATGTTCAGAAACTCTAATCCTCAGGAAAAGCCAAAGATGCAACATAAAGCTTAACACAGAAACATTGAAAAGGTTCAGCCAAAGTCCAACGCATAAACTTTTCCCAAGGTTATACCCTTAAAACACAAACATGTGGATGAAGTTCAGGAAGTACCTGTAACATAACAACTTCCAGACTTGAATCAAACAGTATAAATGATTGACCTGACATATTGTCAACTTGAAAGGAGCTAAAGCATCTACTATGATCAGATCGTGCCTCTGAGGAAAAATGGACAGCAGGAACTACGAACCAAAGTCAATATAAATATGAATGCTCACCTTATTCCATTACACATCCAACATGATCAATATACAGGCAAATGACACAACATGGTGAAGCCTACACATGACAAACTCACTGCCATTAATGGATTGGAGATTCCTTATATTGGCATTGTTATTCTCAAATTTCAATATTGTTCTTCCCTATGGACAAAAGAACTTTCCTATATTGTTGAAACACATCACCCATAAGATATAGGAGGTGAAGGAGGCTACTGAGCCCACATTCAAAGTTCACAACATGATGTCCATCATTTAATGTGATTCCACAATTGGACAACATTAACTACATAATCCTGAGGGTGTGAAGAATAAGGATGAATACCAATTTAGGCTTCACACTGTGGTGCACTTGTGTGGACTGGTGGAAGCTACATAAATTAATAAACAGGGCCCTATTCATTACAGACATAAAGACTATGTACACAGACTGTACCTGTTTCAATACATCTAAACAGCTGACAGCCATTCTCTTGATGATGTCTGAAAGCAATACCTTGAATAATCAGAGTTATTCTGACCTGTTAAAATATTAAACAAAGCTTGACAATTAACTGTTGATGTATCTGTACCTTTTCTGAAGCATATATGGGGTGAGATTGTCGCTGGATAGGCCAGCATTTATTGCCCATCCAGTATTCCCTTCAATCACTCCATGTGGCAGTAAGTTACACATTCTCATCCTTGTCTGCCTATAGAAGTTCCTCCTGCTTCCATTGGATGTATTAATGTTTATCTTATATTCACACCCCATATTTGATCTAATTCATAAGTTAAAGTACCTCCCCTACATCCTTCAGGTTATCCCTCAGCTTTCTCTTTCCTGGAGAGGAACACCTCAGCCTGTTCCACCTTGCTTGCTAAGTGTTACTCCTCAGTTGTAGTTTAATCCTTGAAAACCTTTTTTACACTTTCTCCTGCGTCTCTATATTCTTTTCATGCTAGACTGCACCTATGGAAATATGAAAATGACAGACAGAAAAAGCAGTTGGTTCATTGGTTACGTTCCATAATATCATGTTCCACCAAAACTACATCTCCATCCCTACAATTATTGTTCCTACAACAATAAGCCCATTTACCATCACATAATATACTCGAGGTTAAAACATCTAGAAATAAGGCCTCTGGGGAACAATTGGGGAAAATCCTCCCCAACTCCAAAAGCGATGGAAACAAGTTTCAGGAGATTAAAGTCATTGTGAGTCATCCAACTGGACTTAGAATACAATGAAAACAATGTGGAAGCTGGCCATTCAGCCCATCAAGTTCACACCAACCCTCCAAACAACATCTCACCCAGACTCATCCTTTAACCCTGCATTTCCCATGGCTAATCCAACTAACCTGAACACAATGGGCAATTCAGCATGGTCAATTCACCTAACCCGCAAATCTTTGGACTGTAGAAGAAAACCAGAGCACCAGAAGAAACCTGCACTGATACAGGGACATTCCTATGGAGGTCTTATGTCTGAAATGTTGACTCTCCTGCTACCCGGATGCTGCCTGATCTGCTGTGTTTTCCAGCACCACACTTTTCGACTCATAGTCAGTGGCCAGGTAAGTACGGATGGGCAGACCAGTCAACAGCAAGGAAGCTATTATAGGAGTGTGATCTGGACTTATCAGAGGGAGAGGACTGCATTGTCTTTTAAATGGGACATTATATCAAGGCCTTGTCTGCTCTTTCATGTGGATGATAAACAGCCGATGAAACTAATAAAGAAACAGTCGTGGAGTCATAGAATCACAGAATCCCTACAGTGTGGAAACAGGCCCTTCGGCCTAACAAGTCCACACCGACCCTGCGAAGCATATCCCACTCAGACCCATTCCCTTACCCTATTATTCTACATTTACCCATGACTAATGCACTTAACCTACACATCCCTGAACAGTATGGGCAATTTAGCATAGCCAGTTCATCTAACCTGTACATCTTTGGACTGTGGGAGGAAGCCAGAGATCTGCTGTCACAGCGGATGACTGATTACAGACTCATAGAGTCATGTGACACAGAAACAGACTCTTTGGTCCAACCAGTCCATGCCAACCGTAATTCCAAGCTAAACTAGTTCCACCTGCCTGTGCTTGGCCCAGTTCCCGCTAAGCATTTCTTATTCATGTACTTATCTAAATGTCTTTCAAATCTTGTAACTGTACTCACATCCATCATTTCCTCTGGCAGTTCATTCCACACATGAACCACTTTCTTTGTAAAAGTTACCCCTTATGTCTTTTTTAAATCTCTCTCCTTTCCACTTAAAAATATGCCCCTAGTCTTGAAATCCACCACCCTATGGTAAAAAACACTTGCCATTCAACTTATCTATACTCCTCATTATTTTATAAATCTGTAGAAGGTCACTCTCAACCTCCAGTGAAAAAAACATCCCAGCCTGTCCAACTTGTCCTTATAACTTAAACTCTCCATTCCCTTAAACATCCTGGTAAATCTGTTCTGAACCCTCTCCAGCTTAATCACATCCTTCCTATAACAGGGAGACCAAAACTGGACACAGTACTCCAGAAGAGGCCTCATCGTCATCCTGTACAACCTCAAAATAACGTCCCAACTCCGAAAGTCAAAGGTCTGAGCAATGAAGGCAAGCTTGCTAAATGCCCTCTTAACCACCTTATCTATATGTGGTGTACACTTCAAAGAATTATGTGACTGAACCCCTATGACCATCTGTTCTACAACAGCACCCAAGGCCCTACCATTAATTGTACAAGTACTGCCTTTGTTTTCTTTTACCAAAATGAAGCACCTTGCATTTATTAAACTCCACCTGCCACTCTTCAGCCCATTGACCCAATAGATCAAGATGTCTTTGTAATCTTAGATAACCTTCTTCACTGTCCATTATATGACCAATCTTGGCATCATCTGCAAATTTACCAACCATGCTTGCTATATTCTCATCTAAGTCATTTATATAAACGACAAACAAAAGTGGACCCTGGACTAAGCCTTGTGGAACACCACTAGTCACAGGTCTTCAGTCTGAGAAACAACCCTCCATCACTACTCTGTCTTCCTGCTGTTAAGTCAATTTTGTGTCTAATTGCCAGGCTTTCTCTGAATCCCATATGATCTAACTTTGCTAGTTAGTCTAACATGTGGAACGTTGTCAAAGACTCTACTAAAGTCCAAGTAAACAATGTCTTCCACTCTGTCTGCATCAATCTTCTTGGTTACTTCCTCAAAAACCTCAATCAAGTTTGTGAGACACAATTTACCTCGCATAAAACCAGGAGGAATAGCCCTAATTATTCCTCACCTCTCTAAATGCATATAAATCCTATCTCTCGGAATCACTTTCAACAGCTTACCCACTACTGAATTAAGACTCACAGGTCTATAGTTCCCAGGCTTCTCTCTACATCCCTTCTTAAAAAAAGGCACATCATTCACCATTTTCCAATCATTTGGCACCTTACCTATATTCATAGGAGATACAAATATGCCTGCAAGGGGCCCTGCAATTTCCTCCCTAACCTCCCACAAAGTCCTAGATAAGGTCCTAGAGATTCATCCACCTTTATATTTTCCAAGACCTTCAGCACTTCCTCTTCTGTAATGCGAACTGTTTTCAAATTATCTATATTCATTTCCTTGAGTTATCTCAACTCATTTCTTTCTCCACAGTAAAAACTGATGCAAAATATTCATTACATATCTCTCCCATCTCCTGAAAATATGTCTTCCATCTCCTGATGTTCAACACAGAGATGACCTGTTTGATCTTTAAGGGGTGTTACTCTCCTTCTAGTTGCTGTCTTACTCTTTATGTGCTTGTAGAATCTCTTTGGACTATCCTTACCCTTATTTGCCAAGGCTATCTCATATCCTCTTTTTGCAGTGATTTGAGCCAATACAGATCTGTTGAATGACAGCAGATCTGTAAGCACATTATCTCATTGCAGTTTCAGTCTGGAAGGGCTGAGACAGCAGATTCGATAATGACTTTCTGAAGAAAACTGGATAAACAAGGACAGCATGGTGGCTCAGTGGTTAGCACTACTACCTCACAGCATCGGGGACCGGGGTTTGATTCCAGCTTTGTGCACCGTGTGTGGAGTTTATACATTTTCCATGTATCTGTGTGGGTTTCCTGGATGCTCTGGTTTCTTCCCAAAGTCTAAAGATGTGCAGGTTAGGTGGATTGGTCATGTTAAATAACCCATAGTGTGCAGGGATGTGCAGGCTAAGTGGATTAACCATGGTTAATGTGTGGTTGTGGGGAAAGGGTGGGTCTGGGTCTGGGTGAGGTGTTCTTTGGAGAGTTGGTGCAGACTCGCTGGACTGAATGGTCTCTTTCTGCACTGTAGGATTCCATGAAACTGCTAGAAAAGAGCATTTTTAAATGGCTATTGGGAGAAAGCAGAGGAGGCGGACTAATCACATGGCACTTTCAAAAAGCCAGCAGAGACAAAATGGGCCAAGTTACTGCCTTTTGATCCCTATGATTCTCTGATTGTGATTTAATGATACGTGAACATGAACTAGTAATTGCAAGACAGTGATAATACATCCAAAAGAGTCAACATTATTGACTCCAACTGGTTGAATTTTTATTCATTCTTGGCATGTGCTTATCACTAATAAGACTAGCCCATTGTGACTTGTCCTGATTTGTTAATGTTCAGTATCTCTCTGGGTCACTTGCAGGACATTTAAAACTCTAATCACATTGATGGCATCCTGAAGTTTTTGTTCAAGATTCAGACTGCATAAGGACAATAGATTTCATTCCCTAAAAGGGTATAGGTGAAACAATTAGATTTTTTGGAGCAGTAATCTGACAGCTCCTCAATCATTTATACTGAGACCAGCCTTTTATATGCAGATTTCATATTTAAACTGAAATTAAACCCTCAGTTTTGAAATTGACTCTCTGGATCGTTGTTTCAGCCTCTGAATGCGAGTTCAGAAAAATAACAACTGCACTATCTGTTGTGGACCAGCACATCAAGCCAGGCCAAAGGATTTTCAAATTGTCTGGCCATATCATTGCAATATACTGCTGATGGACTGGCTGGATAACCACGAGTGTGTTCTCTGAGAGATAAAGCGATTGAGTCCGTCACTCTGGAATGTCTGTTCTTTTGCCAAAGCTAACAAAGCCACAAGGAGTTATTGGAAGAGATAGAAGCCATGTCAGAATGATTTAAAGATCAAAGGTAAACACGTTAAAGGGGAAAGGCCGTGGCAAATACTTTGATCTCTGAAATTTTACAAAAACAATTCTACTGCACTTCAGTCTCCCAAAATGATTCAGAATTACTTCTGGACAGTTGTCACTTTGCTGTAGGCAGCCAATTTGGTCCCAGCTAGACCCCACAAACAGTGATAAAAAACGTGAGCAGAGTTTGAGTTAGGTGGGAAATAAATTTTGCCCAGAGCACTGGGAAACTCCCCTGTACCTCAGAATGGTCCTTTTACCTCCACACGAGACACAAATGGAGAATCTGTTTAAAGTCCTCCTTGAGAGAAGTCACCTCAGAACACAACCTGCAAGCACCAGCCTAAACCTAAATGGAGTTAACAATAAATTAAATTAAAATGGAAGGATCAGTAACACTACAGTAAGAAATGCAAGAGGAGTTTAAACTGCCAAAAATCTGATCAGCATTCCAGAATGATTAGAATTTGAAGAATGTTTGTCCTAGAAAAGATAGAATGAATGAGAGATGACAACCAGTGATAAGTTCTGCAATTCAGCCAACTCATGGCGAGAAACAAAAGCTTTTTCTCCCTGTCTCCCATCCCACACATAAATAAAGTTATGACACTGGGTGATTTTTCATCTCAAGGCCTTGTTATACAAGAACATGTTGTTCTGCAAACATTTCAGTACAATTCTACCCTTAGACAACAGTTATCAATAATAATTACACTTTTGCATGTTACAGCTTGTGAAAAATTGTCCCAAGAGGGAAAATTAACTTAAAACGGAAACATATATCCTCAAACAGAAGAGAGTAAAGAGCAAATTTGGCCACAGTTTGATCTTTATTACAGATTTTTCCTTACTAACTTTTAATGTGTGTTTCCCTTTCTCTAAAGCAAACATTGGCCCAGATCTTGCTTGAGTGGGGCAATATTGCTGTGTTCTCTGGAATTTGTTCTTCTCCCTCTTACCCTTCAAGATGAACTTTGAATGTTCTGTAATTTGCTGGGTGTGGAAACTGATAATGGACACAGTCAGGGCAATAGGACACCTGGTCAATAGAAGATGGGGAGCAACATGTATATTCTTAGAGATAGTGAGGATTGCAGATGCTGATGAAGTCCTGATGAAGGGTCCTGCTCAAAACATCAACTCTCCAGCTCTTCTGATATATATTCTTAACCAAAGAGACTTAATGTTTGAGAAAAACCAGAAGTGATGAAGAAGGAAATTGTATGGATTAAAGTAAGGCAGGCTCAGAAAGAGAAATAATGACAAGGAAAGAAAAATTCCATTAAGTAAGATAAATAGATACTTTGAAATAATTTACAAATCTCTCAGAATAATGTACTACCAGCAAGAATGAAGAATTGGCTCAAATATTTGACGAATTTTAAAAAAAAGTTTTAATGGGATGACAATGTTACTGGCAAGGTCAATATTTATTGTCCATTTTTAATTATTGTTGAATTAAGTGGTTTGCCCAGTCATTTCAGAAAACACTTAAGAGTTAACCATATTGCTGTGGGTCTGGAGTCACATGTAGATAAGTGCAAATCATTCAATAACATTTGCTACTCACAGAGAATCGCATCCTCATCACAAAATATTCTGTGTCTTAATAACCATGAACACATTTAACCTCTTGGTTTCTTCAGTTGTAAATTCCATGCCAATGGTTTGTGAGATCATATACTAATTAATTTTAGAAATTTGTCCATAATTGGAAAGGCAGATACTTCTTCAAATCAAATAAAATCAACTCCAAATCTGTGAAACAGCAAGTAATTTGTAAAGAGCTCTCCTTTCCTCTAGACAATATGGCTCTTCTCGCTCATCATTGTTGCGGAGGGCCAGGCTACATATGTCCATTGGATGGCCATTACAAATACTGCGGTGGTCTGTCTTTGTCTTCTGGAGAATGGTTGACCAGGAGACTCGACCTCATCTACCACCTACCTCAGGTGAACTAGAAAAATGTACAGGCTGATAATCACACTCATTTGGCCACACGGCAAATCCATCTTCCATGGCCAGCACGTCCTGGCATTGGGCTCAGATATAGAATTTTTGGCACAGAGATAGGGACACGATCAAAGCACCACAATAACATCTCTAGGGGTGACTGATTAGATACAAGTCAGAGACAGCACTCACAGAAGGAGACTTCGCTGGAAAGCTAACACTCGCTATCTGAGTATGACTGTGAAGATTGGCCGACTGAGTAAGACAGCAGCAGCTGATTAACATTTGTGGAACTGTACATCAGCAGGAGTTAGGACAGCAGTGATTGAAAGGAGAGATTTAAAAAAAAAACTTGTTTCTTGTCTAAAAGAAAGACTTACATCTTTGGAACACCTGTCATGGTCTGAGGGCATTACAAAGTACTTTCACAGTGAATGAAGTCATTTTGAACCATGGTAAGTGAAGCAGTGCTCAGTAAACTCTCAAAAATAGCAGCATGATTAATCAGGTTTTACTGTGAGTTGAGGGATAAATATCGGCCAGGAAAGCACAGGAAATTTCTCTGCTCTTCTTCGAATAGATGTTTTGGTTTCTATGAGAAGATGGGGGATCAGTTTAACATTTCTCCAGAATGGGAGCATCTCGGACAGCCCCCTCCCTCCACCTTGCCGTCGGGGTGTTAACCTCGATGCTGTGCTCCTGTCTAAACTGATTACTTTCTAATTCTGAATCGTCCGCTGAGCACTGACTGCCCCATCAAACGTATCGACTTGTTAAACAAGACAAGGACATTCACGCATTGTGTGACTGAAAATACATTTTTTAAAATGTTTGCATTTCACACATTTATCTTGAATGGTGAATTTCTGTATGACTCATTGTTTGGTAACGCAATTAAAACAGTCGTTTAGATCAGGTTTTGTTTTCCCTGATGAAAGTCACCTCCACTCGATAGAAAACATAGCCCCGGAGTCAGATTTTCTGGGTCAAGTTACAATCCTGAAATCAGTCTCGATTCGGAGTCATGAACCAGGAAATGGCTGAAGCAGTGCACTGAGTCTCTGGGAGCCAGCTTGATCTGATTAGGGGTGGCAGATAGACCAGGAAAATGAGAAATCCGGGTGGAGCCCACAGTGATGTCTGGCTGGCAGCTCCAGTGAGAGAGGTGGATGCTGCTTTGGGAGACAACCCGAGTGTAAGGGCACCTCAACATGGGCATGCTGTATGATGTCTTCCAGAGATGTCAGATTGAGGACGCCCACTGGAGCTGGGCAGCTTCTCTAAAGGATCAGCTTTGAACCTGGAGGTGGCCTTTGTCTTGCTGTTACCTTGACCGGTGAATGGCCTCGGATAGTTCCTTGTCCTGTCCCTGAGATACAGTCTCTACAAGCTCCACTCACTATGGGAGGGAAATCTCCATTCCTGGTTGTGTTGAGGCATGGCCTTTATACAACTTATTTGTCTGCCTCAGAGATGGGATGCTGTTTCTGCAGAGTCCACATTGGCACCAACGACATAGGTAGGAGGAGGGCTGAGGATGTTAGGCAGGCTTTCAGGGAGCTAGGCTGGAAGCTCAGAGTTAGAACAAACAGAGTTGTTGTCTCTGGTTTGTTACCCGTGCCACGTGATAGAGAGTCGAGGAATAGGGAGAGAGAACAGTTAAATGCGTGGCTACAGGGATGGTGCAGGAGGGAGGGATTCCGGTATCTGGATAACTGGGGCTCTTTCTGGGGAAGGTGGGACCTCTATAAACAGAATGGTCTACACCTGAACCTGAGGGGCCAATCTCAAAGGAGGATGCCTGTAAACAGGAAAGTGTCTTGAAGTGTGTATACTTCAATGCAAGAAGTATACGAAATAAGGTAGGTGAACTTGCAGCGTGGGTTGGTACCTGGGATTTCGATGTTGTGGCTATTACGGAGACATGAGTAGAACAGGGACAGGATTGGCTGTTGCAGTTTCCAGGGTTTAATTGTTTTAGTAGGGTCAGAGGTAGGGATAAAAGAAGGGGAGGTGTGGCATTGCTTGTCAAAGATAGTATTACTGCGGTGGAAAGGACGATGGATGAAGACTCGACATCTGAGGTAGTTTGGGCTGAGGTTAGGAATAGGAAAGGTGAGGTCACCCTGTTAGGAGTTTTCTACAGGCCTCCTAATAGTCCTAGAAATGTAGAAGGAAGGATTGCGAGGATTATTCAGGAGAAGAGTGAAAGTAATAGAGTGGTTGTTATGGGGGACTTTAACTTTCCAGATATTGACTGGGAAAGCTATAGCTCGAGTTCGTTAGATGGGTCGGTGTTTGTCCAATGTGTGCAGGAGGGTTTCCTGACACAATATCTAGACTGGCCAACAAGAGGTGAGGCCATACTGGATTTGGTTCTGGGTAACGAACCAGGCCAGGTGTTAGAATTGGAGGTAGGTGAGCACTTTGTGGACAGTGACCACAATTCTGTGACTTTTACTCTAGTGATGGAGAGGGATAAGTGTGCACTGCAGGGCAAGAGTTATAGCTGGGGGCAGGGAAATTATGATGCGGTGAGGCACGACTTGGGATGCGTGGCTTGGAAAAGTAGGCTTCAAGGCATGGGCACAATTGATATGTGGAGCTTGTTCAAGGAGCAACTATAGAGTGTGATTGATAAGTATGTACCTGTCAGGCAGGGAGGAAAGGGTCGTGAGAGGGAGCCGTGGTTTAATAAGGAATTGGAATCCCTTGTTAAATGGAAGAGGGTGGGCTATGTAAAGATGAGGCGTGAAGGTTCAATTGGGGCGATTGAGAGTTGTAAGGTAGCCAGGAAGGATCTGAAGAGAGAACTAAGAGCAGCAAGGAGGGGACATGAAAAGTCCTTAGTTGGTAGGATTAGGGAAAACCCAAAGGCTTTCTATCGCGTGTGGCGGCTGAAGAGATTGACTAAGGTAGGAATAGGTCCAGTCAAGGATAGTAGTATGAAGTTGCGTGTGGAGGCTGAATAGATTGGGGAGACACTGAATGAATACTTTTCATCAGTATTCAATCAGGAACA
>NC_057725.1:29719396-29785066 GCF_004010195.1 Chiloscyllium plagiosum
GTGTGTTCATGGAATGCCCTGCCAGTAGCAGTGGTGGACTCTCCCTCTTTATGGGCATTTAAACGGGCATTGGATAGGCATATGGAGGATAGTGGGCTAGTGTAGGTTAGGTGGGCTTGGATCGGCGCAACATCGAGGGCCAAAGGGCCTGTACTGCGCTGTATTTTTCTATGTTCTAGTCCATCAGTGAGGTGAGTGGGTGGTGGGGGGCTGCTCCAAAGCCAGGCAGATATCATCTCCATTGGAAATTGGCCCTTAATTCAGCTCTTAAAAGTGTAAAGGTTTTCCTCCATCATCATATTGGAGCACTGACTTTCTTTCTCACCTGCCACTGAAGGTGGGAATGTGCCAGGGAGATATCCTAATGCACTGTTTACTGACATCATTGGCCCTCCACAGTATTCAAGACTGGAGTGGAGATAATTCAGCCCCCTGCCTCTTTAAACCAACTTGATGGGTTTATACACCTGGCTGCTGCACCCACATTAAAAACAAAGCTTGCTTCTGTGGAGTGTCAGCATAACGCCTGATATCACACAGCAGCGGACATCATTAAAACCACGAATGGTTGTTCAGAACAAGTTGCTTTGGGTTTCCATGCAGCTGACACTGTTTCTGAAGTGACAGGGACTGATGACTCCTAATTACACCAAGTCCCATCATCCCCAGGATTGCTGACTCACACTGGCTCCATTTTCAAATGATCATCCTCGTGTTAAAAAATGTCCACGTCCTCATCCTTCTGTATCTTCATGACTTCCTCCATCCTTTCAAGAACAGTGATTCAACAACTCAAGGCCCCTCAATTTTCCCAATTTTCATAGTTCCACCACTGGTGTCTGTGCCTTCATCTGTCAAGATTTGGAGACGCTGGTGTTGGACTGGGCTGTACAAAAGTTAAAAATCACACAACACCAGGTTATAGTCCAACAGGTTTATTTGTAAGCACTAGCTTTCAGAGCGCTGCTCCTTCATCAGGTGGTTGTGGAGAATAAGCTTATTCTCCACAACCACCTGATGAAGGAGCAGCACTCTGAAAGCTAGTGCTTCCAAATAAAGCTGTTCAAACTATAACCTGGTGGTGTGTGATTTTTAACTTCATCCATTAAGTCCCTAAGCCCTGGAAATCCCTTCTTAAACCTCTCTGTGTCTCTACATCTCTGTCTCCCTCCTGCTTCTTTTTAAAATACCAACCTTTTGGAACTTCTATATCTGTTAATATGGTTTGGTGGCAGCTTTTTTGTGAAGTGCCTTGGGTTGCTTAACTGTTTGAAAACCAGTGGATCTAGAATGCAGGTGTAAGCTTTTACATTCATAACGGGAGGGAAATCTTCATCTTTGGTTGTTCTGAGTGACAGCCCTTGATGGTGTTAAAAGTCAGCCCTGTGTATGATGTTATAGATAGGTCAGAATGGTAGTGGGCAGACTCCCCTCTCCTGCACCCGCACAATTCATGCAATAATTTTGTACCACTCCATAAATTTCCAGATTTCCCACTGATGATGGGATTTCAACTTTCAAACTTGGAGCTTCTCTTTATGCCACATTCATTGTAGAAACATGATCAACCTTCCTCATACCACGTAACTTCAGTTGTTAAGAACTGTGTCAGACTCCGATCAGTGCTTGGTACTTATACAACTAGGTCGCAAGGCTCAAGATGCACTCTTATCAAAATTGACGGGCACTCCTGATACAATACTCAAGGAATGTAGCACTGTTGAAGGTGCTATCTCTCAGATGAGGTAATAAACAATGGCACCATTCAATGAGGTATAGGAGAAGTGTCCTAGACCAACATGTAGCTTTCCAGTATGAGAGGTGATCTACTTTGAACTTGTTGTGCTTTTGAGAGACTCAACAGCATAAGTACTGAAATATTTTTTCCATGTGCTGGGAAATTTAGAATAAAGGAGTAGATTGTAAAAGGACAGGGCCATTTAGGATTGAGATGAGAAAGAGATACCCTGTTGGATTGTGAATCGTTGAGAAATTCTGTACTGTGCTCAGCCATTAGACAGAATCTTGTTCACTAGTCCATGCAAGCTTTGTGGCAGGGGGCACTTAATCAGGCAAAAAAGTTGGCCACCCCACCCCACCATCTCTTAAGTGGGAAGTGAATAGCTGCTGAAGGGTTTCATTCTACCATGGCAGATATGAATGCAGTGTGTGTATGTGTGTGTGTGTGTGTGTGTCGGGGGTGAATAATAAATAAACTGCATGTTTGCTTGTACAAAGTGTGGTATCTTGTTTACTCAGTGCCTGGCATTGTGGACTGGAATGGGGAAACTGAAAGCCGGCTCCTGTTCTTGCTCTGAACGCCTCTCCCCCCTCCCCCCACCAATCCTCGTGCCACAAAATACCCACCCCGTCATCACTGGGCCTCAATCTCAGGCCTCGGGTGGGTGTAGTACTGGCAGCAGCCAACGTGAGACTCAGGGGGACATGACTGATCTGTATAAAATTACCAGGAGCATAGACATAGGAAGAAAGTTTTACCCTTGATGGAGGCATTAATGAACAAAGAATAGTACAGCACAGGAACAGATACTTCAGTCCACAAAGACTTCACCGACACATGATACCTTTTGTCTCTCTGCAGTCCGTATCCCTCTATTCTCTGCCCATTCATGTGTCTGTCAAGATGCCTCTTAATCATTGCTATTATATCGACTTCCAGAGTCTCCTTTGGCAGTGCACTCCAGGCACTTACCCGCTCTGTTTAAAAACCTGCCTCTCACATCTCCTTGAAACTTACCCCCTTTTCCATTAAGCCTATGTTCCCTAATAATTGAACTTTTCTATACTGAGGAAGAGACTCAGACTGTTTATTCTATCCACGCCTCTCAATTTATCAAACTTTTATCAGTTCATCCCTCAGCCTTCAACATTCAAGTGAAAACAAACCAAATTTTTCTAATCTCTCCTCATAACTAATACCATCCAAACCAGCCAACATCCTGGTAAACCATTTCAGTACCCTCTTCAAATCCTCCACATTCTTCTTGCAGTGTCGTGACAGGAACTGTGCACAATATTCCAAATATGGCCTAACTAAAGTTCTATACAGGGGCAACATGACATTCCAATTTTTATACTCTATAACTCATTCAATGAAATCAAGCTCGCACCTCAGGTGTTTATCCTGTTTTTCACCCTCAGGTTCACTCTGATTGACCCTGCTCCTCAGGTATTTATCCTGCTGTTCACCCCTAGGTTCACTCTGATTGACCCCACTCCTCAGGTATTTATCCTGCTGTTCACCCCTAGATTCACTCTGACCCTGCTCCTCAGGTACTTATCCTGCTGTTCACCCCAGATTCACTCTGACCCCACTCCTCAGGTATTTATCGTGCTGTTCACCCCAGATTCACTCTGACCCCACTCCTCAGGTATTTATTCTGCTACTGTTGTTGACCCGAGGTTCGCTCCCCTTTGCACTGTTGTTGTCGCTACTTGGACTGACCTTCAGGTAAGGGGTAGGAGGTTTATTGGGAATGTGAGGAAAATTATTTTTGCTCAGGGCGTGATTTTCACTCTGAATATCTGGAACTTACTGTCTGTGTGGATAGTAGAGGTAGAATTCATCATAAAATTTAAGATCAATTTAGTATTGCATTTGCAATGCTAAGGCATACAATTCAGTAGATCAATATGGAATGAGCTGCCAAGGAAGTGGTGGAGGCCGGTACAACTGCAACATTTAAAAGGCATCTGGATGGGTATATGAATAGGAAGGGTTTGGAGGGATATGGGGCCCAGGTGCTGGCAGGTGGGACTAGATTGGATTGGGATATCTGGTCGGCATGGACGAGTTGGACTGAAGGGTCTGTTTCCATGCTGTACATCTCTATGACTCTAAGTGTTGGAAAATTAGTTTAAAATAGTTGGTGGGGTTGGTTTTGACTGGTGTGGATTTGATAGGCCGAAGTATCTTTTTCTATTCTATTGGTCCTGTGAATCTACATCTGCCACCCTATCAATGCTGCAGAGGATTTTCCAGCCTCTGATTGGCTGGTAGTGGGGATTCATGATTCCTGATCCTGGGGTATGGACCTGTTATAAAGAGGCAGCATGGGGTCTCAGCAGCTCCTCCAACTGCAGCTAAGACCATAGTCACCTCTATAAGATTCCACCTATTTGTTAACTTTAAGACAAAGTTCAATAGGTTGCTGAGAATGAATGGATATCAGGACAGTGTTGGCAGGTGGAATTGAAGTGGAAAAATGGC
Organism: Chiloscyllium plagiosum; assembly: GCF_004010195.1. Lineage (NCBI taxonomy): Eukaryota > Metazoa > Chordata > Chondrichthyes > Orectolobiformes > Hemiscylliidae > Chiloscyllium > Chiloscyllium plagiosum. Next base: position 29,723,628 of record NC_057725.1, read on the forward strand.
GATGATTGTATGACGTCCAAAATTATATGTAGCTTTGGTCTCCTTAACTGAGGAAGGACGTTCTGTCAATAGAGGGAGTGCAATAAAGGTAAAAGTGAGGACTGCAGATGCTGGAGATCAGAGTCTAGATTAGAGTGGTGCTGGAAAAGCACAGCAGGTAAGGCAGCATCTGAGGAGCAGGAAAATCGACGTTTCAGGCAAAAGCCCTTCATCAGGAACAATCTTCATTCCTGATGAAGGGCTTTTGCCCAAAAAATCAATTTTCCTGCTCCTCAGATGTTGCCTGACCTGCTGTGCTTTTCCAGCAACACTTTAATCTAGGAGTGCAACAAAGGTTTGCCAGACTGATTCCTGGGGTGGGGGTACTGACCAGTTCTGTTGGGATGGTGTTCATTGGAGGTAAGAAGAATGGTGCTGTGGGGATCTCATAGAAACGTATAAACTTCTAACAGGACTAAACTGGGTAAATGCAAGAAGGATGTTTCCAATGAGTGGGGAGTCCAGAACCAGGGATCACAGTCTAGGGATAAAGAGGTAAGCCATTTAGGACTGAGATGAGGAGAAACATCTTCATGGTGACCCTGTCGATTCTCTGCAGAAAATGTGGTAGAGGCCAAAACACAACGTTTTCAAGAAGGAGTAAGTCTATTCCTCAGGGATAAAGTGATTATAGAATCTGGGGGAAAAAGCAGGAATAAGGAACTGCTTCAAATCTGTGCTTACTTTCAGTGACTGATGTACACGGATGCTCAGGTCTCATTGCAACCCCCCCCGCCACCTTTTCCCAATCTAATTCAGGTGATACTCTGCCTTCCTGCTTTTGCTGTCAAAATGAATAACCTCATATTTTTCCACATTATACTTCATCTACCATGCATTTTCCCACTCACCCAACCTGTCCAAAGCGCAGAAGCATCTCTGCATCCTCCTCACATTTCACCCTCCCATCCGGTATGAAAATCTGGAAACATTCCAAATAGTTTTCTCATCCGAATCATTAGTACATTTTATGAAAAGCTGGGGTCCAAGCACTGATCCCTGCAACTCCTCATTAATCACTGGCTGCCACTTGGAAAATGACCCATTTACGCCTACTCTCTGTTTCCTGTCTGCCAATCAGCTCTCTATCCATGTCAGTATGCTACACCAAATCCCATGTGCTTTAACTTCACATGATAATCTCTTATCTTCAACCTTATTGAAAGTCAAAGTAATCATATCCACTGGCCTCTCCTTATCAACTCTTCACAGGTTTTCATCACAGTGTGGATTTCTGATGCATAACTGACCCTGATGTCAAGGTTCTGAACTCTAGAACATCTTGTCCAAGAGCTTCCAGGTGCTTATTAAAGGAACTGTGATTAACAACATAAAAGATAAAGGAATATAAGTAATGAGAATTGAGGAGACCAAATGATACATCAAGCTTGCTCTGCATCCGATACAGTCATGTCTGATCTTTAGATTCAATTTCCATTTGCATCTCTTATCTCTTCATTCCCTGACAGAAAAATAATCTGTTTGTCTCAACCTTAAATATATTCAATGGTGGAACATCCATAATCTTCTAGGATGCCAAAAACTCTCAGATTTTTGAGCAAAGAATTTCTCCTCAAATCTGTTCTAAATGAAAGGCTCTTTATACTGAGACTGTAAACCCAACCCACTATGTTTTAGATTCCCCAGACAACAGATGCAACCTCTTAATGTTTACCATGTCAAACTGCTTCAGAATTTTGCATATTTCAAGGAGTTTACCTCTCATTCTTCTAAACTCCAGATTGTATAGGCCCAATTTACTCTCAACCTCTCACCATTCTCTTCTCACAGATAAATCTAGAACATTTTCCCTCTAACGCAAATATATCCTTCTTTAAATATGGAGGCCAAAATTGCACAGCATCCCAGATGTGATCTCACCAAAGCCCTATACAATCATGCCAAATGTTGTAATCTTGTCATTTACTCTTGTAGTGCAATATTTGCAATAAAGCCAACATGCTACTTCATTTCCAAATAGAAAAGACCATAAGACATGGGAGCAAAAATTAGGCCATTCAGCCCATTGAGCCTGATAAGGTGGGCGGCACGGTGGCACAGTGGTTAGCACTGCTGCCTCACAGCGCCTGAGACCCGGGTTCAATTCCCGCCTCAGGCGACTGACTGTGTGGAGTTTGCACGTTCTCCCCGTGTCTGCGTGGGTTTCCTCCGGGTGCTCCGGTTTCCTCCCACAGTCCAAAAGATGTGCAGGGTCAGGTGAATTGGCCATGCTAAATTGCCCGTAGTGTTAGGTAAGGGGTAAATGTAGGGGTATGGGTGGGTTTCGCTTCGGCGGGTCGGTGTGGACTTGTTGGCCGAAGGGCCTGTTTCTACACTGTAATGTAATCTAATCTAATCTAATCTAATAAGGCTGATAAAGTTCTCGAGCCCAATCTCCCGCTTTCTTCCAGTAACCCTTACAATTAGGAACCTATCTATCTCCATCTTAAATATACTCAACAACCTGGCCTCCACAATCTTCTGTGGCAATGAATTCCATAGGTTCATCACTCTCTGAAGAAGTTTCTCCTAATCTCTGTTCTAAAAGGTCTTCCCTTTACTCTCAGGCTGTGCCCTCAGGTCCTAGTCTCATTCCAGATTTCCGGTCTTGAATGCCAATTTTGCGTTGCTCGCACAAGTACATCCAAGTCCCTCTGAACAACAATATTTGCAAGTTTCATGCCGTTTAAAAAATATTTTGCCCTTCTATCCTTCTGACCAAAATGAAAAATCCCATACTATCTGTGTCATGTTCCCCTGGACTTAACCACTCTATATCTCTTTATAGCCTCTTTATATCCAGCTTGCAATCCAACTTAGTTTTATATCATCAGCAAACCTAGGTACACCACTCTTGTCTCTTTGTCCTAGTCATTCATACAGATTATAATAGTCAACTCCCAGTACTGATCCTTATGATATTTCACATCATGATTTACAAATTCTCTGCTTCTTGTCCATTAACCAATCACTATCCATGCCAATATATCACTCCAGCTCCATGATTCCTTAACTTGTGTATTACCCTTTGGTGTTCACACTTGGAAACCCAAACACACTACATCACTGGTTCCTAGTCGTTCCATCCTTGAAAAACACCAATGTGTTTTGTCAAACATATGATTTCCCTTTTATAAAACCATGTAATTAGGTCTTATTGTACCACACTATGATTTTCTAAATACATTGTTATAACTTCCTTAACAACAGACTTCATCGCTTTTCTGTCAAATGTTGGTCTGTTTTCTCTCTTCCTCCTTTCTTAAATAGTTGAGATATATTTGTTAACCTATAAGCTGCTGGGACCCTTCATGATTCTAAGGAATTTTTGAAAGTTATTGCCAGAGTTTCCACTATCTCTGCAGCCTTTCTTTTAAAGCCTGACAGTTGAGGCTATCAGGCTTTGACAATTTGTCAGACATTAGTCCCTTTCATTTCTCCAATATTTTTCTTTGATGTTGATTCCCTTAATTTCTTCCCTTGTGTGCACCTCACATTGCCAGCTGGTTGACATGGAATATGTGACTTCCACAATGACATAAAATATTTGTTCATACACCTTTTTTTTGTCATTTCTATTGTCTCTGATTCTAATGAATCAATGTTTTGTTTAGCTACTCTCTTCATTTTATTATATCTGTATAAATCTCAATCTATTTTTATATTTTTAACTGGTGTATGCTTGGATTTTTTTCCCAAATTAACCTTTTAGTTTTCTTGTTGATTTCAGAAACACTCCCTATCCTCAGACCTATTACTATTCGTTGTAACATTAAAAACTTCTTATTTAACCCTTAAACTACCCTTCACCTCCTTAGTAAGCAATCTTTCCTGTTAAAATTTAGTTTTTCAGTGGAATTTGTTTTGTTAAAGCCAAGCTCAGTAGGTTGTAGACTATAAAAAAACACAAGAGAAACTATTCCCACTAGTTGGAGCACCAATAGTCAGAGGATACAGATTAAAGGTCAGTGGCAAAAGTACCTTCGGGAGATCATAGAATACCTAAAGTCCGGAAGCAGGCCATTCAGCCCATTGACTACGCACCAAATCTCTGAAGATGAGGAATAAAATCTTCTTGATTTGATTTATTATAATGTGTACTGAAATATAGTGAAAAGTTTTGCTTGTGAGCAGTATAGTAGATCATAGAGTGAAAAAAACCTCAGACACAGTAAAGCATACAGGTGCAGTTTAGAATTTAAGTGTAGAACAGTTGTAAGAAATGTTCGAGTTAGATCTGCTGAAGGGAGCTCAGAAGGAGTTGCCCGGTGTTTGGAAACAAATTCAACAGTAACTTTCAAAACTAAACCAGATTAATTCTTAAAAAAGGAAATTTGCAGGAGAGTGCGATTAATTCGAAAGCCCTGTTATGGAGCTGGCTAAGGCATTTCAAGGGAATGACTTCATTCTGTGCTGTATCAATCTCTTATTCCAACTCTTACAGCTGTGCCAATGGCAAACACAGAATTTCTTTGATTACTTCTTTTCAATGCAAAAGGCCATTTGACACATCATTTTTGTGCTATCTGAGAAAAAAAAGGCTTTACAGCCTATTCCTGCTTTCCAGCTCTGCACTTCAAATATATTTCCAAATATTGTGGGCGGCACGGTGGCACAGTGGTTAGCACTGTTGCCTCACAGCGCCAGAGACCCGGGTTCACTTCCCGCCTCAGGCGACTGACTGTGTGGAGTTTGCACGTTCTCCCCGTGTCTGCGTGGGTTTCCTCCGGGTGCTCCGGTTTCCTCCCACAGTCCAAAGATGTGCAGGGTCAGGTGAATTGGCCGTACTAAATTGCCCGTAGTGTTAGGTAAGGGGTAAATGTAGGGGTATGGGTGGGTTCGCTTCAGCGGGTCGGTGTGGACTTGTTGGGCCGAAGGGCCTATTTCCACACTGTAATGTAATCTAATCTAAATCTAATCTAATTATTCCAATGTGATGTAGGTTTCTACTTTAGATCACAATTCAGGCAGACTCATGTCATCCTTCAGACGATTAAAAAAATCACCTCAAATTCCCTTCGAATCCTTTTACCAATTATTTTGGAAATAAAGGAAGAAGGATTCACCAGGAGTGGCTTTCTAATGTTTTGGCTTGTTTGAGTCTCATACATGTTTCAATTGACTGCAGACTCCACGGGTTTAATCAAAATTGCATAATTCACAAGTTATAGAATAAAACTCTACACAAACCTTATTGCGTGAGTGTGTTATCATTAACTGACATTCCCAGAAAACTAACATTAAAATATTGAAGTCTTCTACTCCTGTGAACTACTTGCACTTCTTTCGGACTTTGAATCTCCATCCTCTGGAATTTATTGGTCTTTTACTATTTTCCTTAAGTTCAGAAATAAATCTATTCATTGCAATCAAGTGGCGGCTTTGTTCATATTCTGTCAGGATGTGGACAGTACTGCTAAGGCCAACAGTTATTCTTCACTCTGAATGGCCCTGAGTCTTCGGGGTGTGTCTCCTCTAGACCCACAAGCCTTCACGACCTCCTGTGGTCAACATCATAATCAAGGAACCATCGTGCGTGGGTAATTGCATCGAGTTCGGGTCATCTCAAACTAGAAACGAACCTCAGGTCTTAGAGAGGAGATTCATTGTAATGGTTTCATTGAACTTCAGCTATATGGAGAGACTGAAGAAGCTGGCATTGTTCACCTCCATTGGAAGGAGGAGAGATTTAACAGATCTGTTCAATATTGTGATAGAGTAAGTAAAGTTTTCTTACTAGACCAAAGGGACTACTCTCTCATCCGAAAGAGAGAGAGAGAGAGAGAGAGGACTGGTGGTGGTTTAACCCTGAAGATCACCAGGTCTCAGGTGAAGGGAGAGGTTGAGAAGGAGACTCAGCTGGTATAAGAATTGATGCTCACTGTTGGCATCACGCTGCATTGCATACCAACCCATCGAGCCAATGGGGCTACAAACTGCCTGATAGAGTTAATAAGGAGGCACTGTTTCCAGTGACAAGATGGTGAAAACATAAGGACTTAAGAGTGAGGATTATGGACACAATATATAGGAGGGAAAGAAGGTTAAACCTTTATACTCAGCATGTTGCAAGAATCGGCGATATGAGTTAATCAAGTTGGAAGCACATTCAACAATAATTTGGATTAAATATTTGCGGTTTGTAGAGCTGTAGGAAGAAGGAAAATGGAACTAATTGGATAGCTCATTCAAAGAGCTGACACAGACACAATCCTATGATTTACATCCTGCGTAAACACTCACTGTCACAAGGGTAAACCTACATTCCAAAGAGCTACTTGTAGAAGATTCCTCGTGGCTCTCTCAACACAGCAGAGGAAGTTCATGAAGAAAAATCCCCAAACCAAAAGCAAGAATTGAATAGAGCTGCATCAGTAAAAACATCATACCGAGCTGCTTGGAGGCAACTCATGCAGCACACCCCACCAAGGTCACCTGCATCAGGAGGAAAGCAATGTAGATTAATAACAACAGAGGACTCTTGACCACTGTTGTTAGAAGACGTGAGTGAGCACAAATTAGTTCTGATACAGTCACAAGAGTGACGGGCCAAGGGGAGCCTCAGATTCAGTCATGACTCCTATTCAACATGTGACAAATTTGGAAGAATTTTGCTCAAAACATTTGATAATTTTATTTGGTCTATCCTTTTTCATCATTTTGTCACTGGAATAGCTACAAGATTGGCCAGTATCTTTAAGGCATTGTTCAGCTGTTCTGTCTCGTCAAGTTAGATCAATTGTAGGCCAAAGTGTTAAGACTATAAGGCATTTTTAAAAATCCTGGATTCGCACATTTTTACAATGGTCAGTAGTAAGGGAGTGCTGCACTGTCGGAGAGTCAATACTGAGGTGAGCAGCCATTAAGGCTTAATGTTATAAACATACAAAATTTAAAACTGTCAGTGGCTGATGGATCAAAATGAAACCTGATCAGATTCCACTCCAAGACTTAAGCACAAAGTACAGGCCAATACAGCCAGTGTCCTGCTAATGGAACACCTCACTGCTGGGTGGAAACATTGAGGCAGTGCTGCACTGTCAGAAGGCACTATCATGGCAATACTGAGAAGCAGCATTGAGGGAGCATTGCACTCAAGGGATGGCACTCTCAAAGATGCGACACTGAAGGAATACTGCATTGTTATGGGAGAAACACTGCACATTGGAGGAACAGTACTGCGGAAACACTGCCCTGTTGGTGGTGAAACAATGAATGAAAATTATACAATTGCAGGGCAGTACTGATGGAATATTGTACTTTCAGAAGACAAATGTTGTGTTGTATTGATGGAGAATTGCACTATCACTGGAGCACTACAGGAGTGTTAACTGTACTGAAAAAAGCTGCACTGTGAGAGGGGAAATGCTGAGTGAGTGCTGCAATGTAGGAGGGGCAGTACTGAGGGAGTGCTGCACTGTTGGAGGGTCTGTACTGAGAGAGTGCTGCGCTGTCAGAGGGTCCGTAGTGAGGTAGTGTTGCACTGTCAGAATGTCAGTAATGAGGGAGCGCTGCACTGTCAGAGTGTCTGTACTGACGGAGTGCTGCATTGTCAGAGGGTCAGTACTGAGGGAGCACTGCACTGTCAGAGGGTCAGTACTGACGGAGTGCTGCACTGTCAGAGGGTCAGTACTGAGGGAGCACTGCACTATTGGTGGAACAGTGCTGAGAAAATCTGAGCTATTGTTGTTTATATTTAACAAATGAAATATAAAATCAAGATCCTCTCTGCCCTTTGGGTGGATTTAGCAGCTATCACAGCCACCAATTGAAAGGAGGGTAGAAGAATTTGCACTCGCATTCTTGCCAATAGTTATCACTCAATCAATGTCAATATATGGGAACACTCTCTCAAGTACTGGAACAGACAAGACCAATATCATGTTGTGCCTAGCCAAATGGTCTGGGGGGACTTAATGTTAATTCTGTAAAATGTTTTTAAAAGTTGATGCACATTTAAAAAATGGCTGATCTTTTTCAGCTGGTTTTGACAGAGTATATCTGCAAAAGCAGATTGGTCATTTATCTCATTTCTGCTTGTGGATCTTCCCCTATGCAAACTTGTTGCTGTGTTTCCAACACAGCAACAGTGACCAATACTACAACTCAAAATTATATCACTGACTCTAAAGCACTTTGGGATGTCCTGGGGGGCATGAATGGTGCCATAGAAATGCAGGCCATTCTTTTGTTCAATTTCAATTCTGTTTCTTCTTAGGAGATCAACAGTCAGCTAGCAACAATTTGTGAAATAAGAGTTCACTGGTTCATGATTCAGCTGTAAACAGAAAGACTGATTCATGCTAAGGATAGACACATGAGGGCATTTGGTGACTAATGGGATTGGGATGATACGAATAAATTGAAGCATCTGTCCTTACATACTGAAATCATAGGGCAGTGAAGATGTGGCACTCTATCCTCAGTAAAGCAATCAAATAACTGAAAATGTCAAGTCTGAATTGATCGATTCGAGTTGGGTGACAGTAACAAGGAATCTTCCTCAATGTGTGGGAATGGGTCGGAAGGGTTCAAAGAGTGTTATAGATACTGGAGTGCAATTCATGTTAAATATCGGACTTTGGCTGCACCAAATTACCATTGGCCAAATTTAACCCATTTACAATTTTAACAGTGACATTACATGTTTTGTTAACTGAACAAATACTAAGTTATGACTGAATCTCAGGCTAACATTACACAGTTTTGTGACACTTTGGGTGAAGCCTGATACAAAAACGTTTCGCGGTTATCGATGGTTTGAAATTAAGAGCTCACCCATGACTTTAGGAGCGAGGTGTGGAGAGTAACTTACAGCAGAACAAATTCATCAGGAAAGAAGAGAAAGAGACAGAGCATACTTTACAAAGCATCTATTTTAATTTATTATACGCTTACAGGCTTGGGTTTCATAAATAAATCTTGACACATTCCATCATGTGCAAAATACAGGACTGATTGTGAAACTTAAAAAAAAACAGTTTTCTTAAAAAACGTATTCACAAACATTTGCCTTATTTGCATTCTGTTATGAAATAGGAACCCTTCTGTTAAACCTTTTTCAGATGAATTGGGATTAAATAGCCTTTGATTCTCATCCTTTAAAGGTATGTGGAGTCTGTAACAGAAGATATCGGAAAATATATAGTGCACTGGCTTGAAAGTGGAAATAAGTTTAATTGTAAATCAAGATGAGCATTTTGCAGATCATGCAATAAAAGGGTTGAGTTATTTTATTAAAAAGGATGCAATGGGATAATGCGAGCACATTTAGTCAGTTAGTACACACAGTGCTTCTGCTGTTAAAATGTTCCTAGTCAGTCCATTAAAATCAAACAGGATCTCTTTCCACATACAGATGGCGCTTTGGTATATTCATGTCACTGAGGAAGATATCACAGGATTGACTGTAGTTAACTTAGGAAGAGCCCCAGATCACTGAAATTCAGCTGTCTAGAGGAACATGAGTCAAAGATGTTTAGCATGAGTGTGCCCAGTATGGACAACTGAAATTCCTTAATCCAGTAATCAATGGAGGGAGCTAACCAACTTTATTTGCACTTAAAACAAGGAGTTTCACCTAATGCATGTACGGTTAATTATCACATAGTGGAGTTTGGAAGTTTTATTAAACTTAAAGGGCTGCCCAGAAACAAAGTACATTTAGGAGGAAAAAAAATCTAACTTTTTTTCCCCATTTTATTTTATTTTCTTCAAATTCAGAATGCAAATCTTAGGTAAAGTATTCTTTCTTCTCAATTTTTCTTCAAATTTAGAAGATCATTCTTTTTTTTACAATTTTTCTTCTGATTTAGAACATAGAGCTTGTTTAAATCCTGCATTTCTATCATAATATAGTGAGTTTAAAAGAACATTGCAGTGAAGCATGGTTACTATTAAAAGATATACAAGTTAAGTCTTGCATCCAATTAGTGCTTTGCATGCTTCTGAAAGAAGATGGTTGACTTCCCTTGATTTTAAAACAAAGTTAAAGTATATTGAAAAGACTTATTAAATTTTATTAACAGGGTGGTAACAGGAATTTGTAATTGGCTTTTGCATCCACCAGTAAGTTGTAATTTGGCCAATTATTCCTAAAGTCTTCTTTTTATTTTCAAAACTTCAAAAGGCGTGGAAGTTATTCATTTTGTTTTTGGTTAAGGCTGCAATTACTGAATGCCAAGAGGTTAGAGAGTAACGAAAAAGACCATCAGACTCGTGCATTGTCTGCTGGCACAGAGTACAATGAGTTGTGCAGGTTTGATGAAAAGTCCATAAACATAGAAGTAAATCTACTCAGAACCTTGCAGCATAATGAGGGATGCAGCAAATTGCAAGCAACAGGAGAAGGCAGGCGAAGAAAGAAAGAGAACAAGATTGTAAAACACAGTACAATCTGAATTAGTCTCGGTAAACAGGAGGGCACTGATAATAGATGTCTCTCATGATCATACAGTCTTTAAAAACACATCTACTACAGATCTAGCCAGTGCAAATTCTGATTGCAATCTGTTACCAAAAATTCCAGATATAAGTTGATCCTATTCTGATTCCCACCATGGAATCCCAACCTCTCATTGCCTACCCTATAGCAACAAGAGGGATTCCAGGCAGCTCAACCCCACACTTCGAACGGATCAAGTTCACGACTGTTAGATTTTGGTTTGTTTTGTCTGTTGGCTGAGTAGTCCTTTTACACAACACTCCAGCAATCAAATACTGATCAAGTGTTCTACTGGCAGACTCTGCAAAAACAACTTGTAACAACAATTTAAAATGATTGCACAGACCTCGAGGTTTTGGTCAGTTAAAAAGGCAACCACAGCATCAGGCACAAGGAACATGTCATAACAGTTGCTTCAAATAAAGCTACACAGCAATATTAAAATCATTCACAAGTGTCACATTGTTTACCAACAAAACAGAAGTCATTTGCTGCAATTACACTTGACAAAAGTGGATTCACGTTGCAGCTAAAGCTGCAGCTATAACATAAATTAAACTAAAATCCAGGGTCAGGAATGACCCTTCAGACAGTCTAGCGGGATGGAAAAGGAGTCTGACTCTAACTCAGCCAAGCTCTGACCCCAGGTTGCCTTTCCACCAGTTTTGCATGAGTGTGGGTGAAAATTGCTTCACACCAACAGTATGCTTGCAATGTAAACATACATTGATAAATCTTGGTAATCTGTAGCTAATATCAGACATCATCAAAATGTCAAGTGTTTGTATAAAGGGCCAGCTGGACAACTTGCCAATTCTAAAACCTTTATCTAATTACACTGGACCTTGTACTAATTTTAATGATGATAACTGCCTAAATAAGTAAACTGACATTGTTCATTAGAGGTACTTTCACTTCTCTTACTGGTTAGGATAGTAAACAATGAGGAAATTTATAGTCATTGGGTTCTTTTTTCTGATTTTACATTTCTGTCATGGAATTTAAAAAATCTTTACACCCTTCCATACAAATGAGTCTAATGTAAAAATGTAAACAATTTAAAGAACAATATCAATTTGAATCTTGTAAAAACTGTGGGAATTTTGGGAACATGATTATTGCAAACATTATTGCTGAAATTGTAAATCAGTATTGCAAAAATCCTTTGTGTACCTGATACAGTGTTTGATTGTCCAATGCTGCAAAATACAGTGATTTGTTGGTTTCAATTTTAAATAAATAACTTTCAGTACGATTGTGTTTTGTCACCTTATATTAAAATCAAACCTGCACAATCTGACACGAACATCAAGCGGGGTCAGGCTAAGTAAACGGCACTTCAATTCATTTTGAACCCCCTGAGGGTATTGTGCACCCATTCGATCAGGTGGTCTGTTGAGGAGTCTGCTTCTTGGCACATGTGTAGAAGGACTTCATATTGCACATACAGCAGAGGCACGCTCAAACTTAGTAACTCATACAGGTAGCTATAGTTGTACGCATTGTCCCTCAAGTGGCAGCTAGTGGCATGCAGAACACCATGCATCCAGTTAGACAGGCGCCTGGGGACGTCAAGCAGCACCCTGGTGGCCTGCAGAGGCCAGCTTAGGATTCTCCGAGGCAATGAAGTCAAGGTACCTGGGGGCTTGTCAGGCGAAGAGCTAACGTTGCAAGAGTTTTCGGCACTCATCAAAGCCTCACCATCCAATTTATTCAGAAGCACCGTCTCACTCTGAAAAATAAAATGAAGCAACTGATGCTGTATTTAATGGATCTAGAGAAATTACACCACTGTTGCCGGCTTGAGGACCAATAATCATAGAAGGAAGCTCTGCGACTGTGATACTAGGAAAATAGGACCTGGGAGAGGCTATCATGTCCCTCAAGTTTACAAAACTCTTTCAACCTCCAATTTACAATTAACAACTGATGAAGCATCACTCACTATTTGCAGAAGAGAGTTTTGAACTTCCATCACCCTTTGTGCGAGCACGTGTTTCCAAATTTCACCCTTGAAAGGTCCACAAAAAGCATGAGACAAAATCAATTCCAGCCATCACTCTCAATCATCACGAAACAATGGAAGATGCAGCTGACAGCACTGTTAAATTACACTTACAAAACAGCACCCTGCACACCAATGGTCAGTTTAAATTCCATCAAGGCCACTCAACTCTAGAGTTTACTACAGCCTTTGTCCAAACATGGGCAAGAGAGTTAAACTCCAGCGATAAGGTGAGAGTGACTGCTTTTGACATTGGGATAGTATTTGAATGAGTGTGGATTCAAGGAGCAGAACTAAAGTCAAAAGGAATTGGTGGTAGACTCTCCATTGATTGGAGTCATACCTAGCTCAAAGGAAAATGACCTTGGTTGTTTAAGGCCAGTCACAGCCCCAGGATATAGTTTCCTGATCAACCCATTCAGAGATTTTGTGAGACACCTCTGGAGTGGGTGGGAATTGAACCCAGGCCTCCTAGCTCAGAGGCAGAGACACTACTATTATGCCAGAAGAGCCCACAGCCCCAGGATAGTGTTGCAGGTGTCGTTCAGGATAACGTCCTATCTACAACTATCTTCACCTGCACATGAATTACCTTCCCTTCACCTTAAGGTTAGAAGTAGGGATATTCACTGACAATCACACTGCACTCAGAACTCCTCATAACTTCTCAGACATTGAGTTCATATGGTCCCACAAGCAGAAAAAGCTGGACAAGTGGAAACTAACATTTGCACTCCAGAATTCCCAGGCATGACCATCTCCAATAAAAGAGAATATAACCATCTCCTGCTGAAGTCATGACCATCTCTGAATCTTCCACTACTATCATGTAAAATCAAGCCCCACTATTTCCAGAACCATCATAAACATGAAAAGATTTAGTCATATTGTCCAAAATTCCCAATTTACCCAACCATCAAAATAAAACACTCACAGGTTTCTGTTCTTAAGAAGAAAATGACTGCTTATTATAAACAATTCGACTTTAATCAATGGCAATTAGAAAATATGAAATGTTAACTTATCTGTTTGAAATTCATTCCCCTTCCCCACTTCACAAACAGGCACAGAAAGACAAAGACATGAATATTAACGGATGGCAAAGGAAAACAAAGCAGGGAAACAGTTCAATAGCACATAACTGGACCACAGGAATCAATGAGTTGCTTTTTTTGGTTTCTTCCAATTCCTTTTAGTTGTTTACTGTTGACAGAAAGTTGTTTATACATCGATGCTCTCTTTCACTCACTGGTTGAGAATTTGTCTTTTCACTGTCTGAGAAGGTGTTTTATTCTGCCTTTAACAGGATTTCCAGAGACTGGAAGACAGCTAGTTGTTACTGGAGACTTTCTGGGATCACATCACATGAGACAGAGAGAGACAGAAAAAGGGATTTGTTTGATACTTTCTCTTCACAGGCCTGGCTTTTCTCTGCTGCACTGGCCTCACATAAGTTTTGGTCATTCTAATCCAAACATGTTTCTCAAAACATTGCCCCCTAGCTCAGTACCCAAAACCTCTATGTATATCTGCTTTTGATCATTGTTCCAAGGAAAACAACATTGTAAAAGTGGCTGACAATGTGCTCCAGGAAACGTGATTTTTAAAACATTTTGCAAAGTTGGTTTAAAGCAGCATCTTTGTGCTTACTTCAGAGTGTGGAAATAAGTCCCTACACCATCAATGTCAAGGGTTTTGGGGAAAAAATTGCAGGAACGTGGATGTAAGGAATGTTGGATCAGCCATCAATTCAATGGTGGAGCAGGTTCAAGGGACCAAATGGCTTACTCCTGATCCTATTTCTTATGGTCATATAACATTTTGGGAGAGTTACGTCTGACCAGAAAAATAACAGGACCAGCCACATAAAAACTGTTGCTACAAGATTTTGAGAGCTCTTTAGCAATTAACTCAGCTCCTGACTCCCTGAAACCTCTTTACCATCAGCAAGTAACAAGGAGACCTGGAGGAATGCAGCTTTATTGACAGTGATAGATCCTGTAATCCAGGATAACTCCGGGGATGTGCGTTCAAGTGACAATACAGCAGCTGGTGGAATTTGAATTCACTGCAATAAGTCTGGAATATAAAGCTAGTGTCAATAAAATTGACAATGGAACCATTGTCTATTGTCATAAAAACCTCATCTGGTTCATGAATCCCCTTTAGGGAAGGGAGAATAGCATCCTTATTTAGGAGACAGTGAGGTCTGCAGATGCTGGAGCTCAGAGTTGAGAGTGTTGCTGGAAAAGCACAGCAGGTCAGGCAGCATCTGAGGAGCAGGAAAATTGGCGTTTCGGGCCAGATTCCAGACTCCTGATGAAGGGCTTTGACCTGAAACATCGATTTTCCTGCTCCCCGGGCGCTGCCTGAGCTGCTGTGCTTTTCCAGCAACACACTCTCAGCATCTGCTGGTCTAACCTACATGTGATTTCAGACCCACAGCAATTTAGCTGGCTTCTAACTGCCTTCTGAAATGACCCAGCAAACCATTCCATTCCACGGCAACGCGGGAAGGGCAATAGTTGCCTTGCAGCAACACCCACATCCCACGAAATAATTTCCACAAAAATCTCAACGCCATCCAGGACAAAGCAGCCCATTTTCTAGGCACTGTCTTTTCTTACAATAAGCATTTATTCCTAGATTCTGGAACAATCCTAGCAGACTGGAAGTTAGTAAAAGTAATATTGCTATAAGAACATAACAACATACGAACGAGAAGCAGGAGTAGGCCATCTGGCCATTTGAGCTTGCTCCGCCATTCAATAAGATCATGACTGATCTTTTCATGGACTCAGCTCCACTTACCCGCCCTCTAACTGTATCCCTTAATTCCTTTACTGTTCAAAAGAAAATCTAGTTTAGCTCTAACAATGTTTATTGAAGTACTATCAACTACTTCACTGAGCAGGGAATTCCAAAAATTTACAAACCTCTGGGTGAAGAAGTTCCGTCTCAATTCAGTCCTAAATCTGCTCCCTCTAATCTTGAGGCTATGTTCTCTTGTCCAAGTTTTTCCTGTCAGTGGAAGCATCCTCTATTTCTATCTTATCTATGCCCTTCATAATTTTATATGTTTCTGTAAGAATGCCGCTCAATCTTCTAAAGTCCAGTGAATACAATCCCAGTCTACTCAGTGTCTCCTCATAAGCCAAGCCCCTCAACTCCAGAATCAACCTAGTGAACCTCCTCTGCACCCCCTCCAGTGCCAGTCCATCCTTTCTCAAGTAAGGAGTCCAAAACTGCACACAGTACTCCAGATGTAGCCTCATCAACACCTTGTACAGCTGTAACATAAACTCTCTGCTTTTAACGTACTGAAAAAAGGATGTAGAAAGAAATCAGGGAATGACTGGTAAATTAACCTGACATCAATCATTGGGATAGTGCTGGAGTCTATTGCTGGGTACATCTTAACAATGCACTTTGGAAAATCATAGTGCTCTGTCTATCTCAGCCTTGAATATATGTAATGACTGAGCCTGTAACAAAGAATGCTGCAGGTTCATAATGGTCAGCTAAGAAATTCCTCCTCAATGCTGTCCTAAATGGGACAATACCCCTTTAAGAGGTGTATGTTGTCCTGGCATTTTTTTTATGAAAGGAGGTTGAGACAGAACTGGCTAGCAGTCTGATCAAAGCCAAAAATGTAAACAGCTTGTTAGGCCATGGGTTTCTAAAAGAAAAGTTGGAACAATAGGAGTAGCCTGAACAAGTAAGTCCAAGCTACCACAACACCAGGATTTTTTAGTTTTAGCTTTCTGCATTTGCTGGGGTCTTGAAGCTCGATGAGGAAGCTCTTCTCCCTCTCTCTGTTTCAGCTAAAAGCTGGGGTTCTCTTCCTGCTGCTACAATTAAACACGAGACAATCTAACTTACTGAATTTGCCTTTGCCAAGGGTGTGTTTATGGGATGCTACTATATTGGAACAGTTAATGACCAGTTTGTTAAGTATTTTGATAGAGTTACAATTCTTTTCTTTTCTTTTTATTTGGTCTGTATTTTAAGTATAGTATATGAATACAATATGTTTTGCTTCAAGCCTAATAGTTTCACCAACTGAATTGCATCCAATGCAACACCTGGCACTTGTCTTTAAAGTTAGGGTTGAGGCTGTCTCCTTAACACGTTTTGAGGAGGTTTGGTCTGGTCAAACAACAGTATGATGTCAATGTGATTTTATGAAAGGGAAATTACGTTTAGCTTTTTGAGGTTATAAATAGTAGGATAGATAAAGGGACAGCAGTAGATCTTTACTTGAGCTTTCTAATATCTAGTCAGTAAAGTATCATGTAAACAGTTAATAGGCAAAGTTCATTGAGCGACAGGAAATATATCGGCCTGGATAGAGCATTGTTAGATGGGCAGGAAGCAAAAAGTAAGTAAAATATTAAAGTTTACAGGCTGCGATCAGACCATAGGATGTAGGAGCAAAATTAGGCTATTCAGCTTGTCGAGTCTGTTTCACCATTCACAGAGATCATGGCTGATCTGATAATCCTTGACGCCATTTCCCTGCTTTTCTTCCCATAACCCTTGATTCCCTTACTGATTAAGGCTCTGTCTATCTCAGCCTTGAATATATGTAATGACTGAGCCTGTAACAAAGAATGCTGCAGATTCATAATGGTCAGCTAAGAAATTCCTCCTCAATGCTGTCCTAAATGGGTGACCCCTTATTCTGAGATTATGCCCTCTGGCCCTAGACTCTCTCACAAGTGGAAACATCTACCCTGTTGAGTCTCCTAAGAAGCATCACTAAGGTTTCCCCCTCATTCTTCTGAACTCCAATGAGCACCAGCCCCTCCTACTCAACTGTTACTGGATGAGACAACCCCTCCATACCTGGTATCAGCCTTGTGAACCTTCTCTGGGCTGCCTCCAATACCACTATCTTTACTCATCTAAGGGACCCAAATCTGATCACAACATTCCGGTTGTGGTCTGACTATTTCTTTGTACAGTTTTAGCAAGTACACTATTCCCTTTGAAACAAAGGCCAATATTCCACTTGCTTTCTGTATTACCTGCTGAATTTGGATGCTAGCTTTTTGCGATTGATATATGAGGACACTTAAATCTCTCTACGCTGTAGTCTTTCTCCATTTAAGTAATAGTCAGGTCCACTTTTCTTCCTGCCAAGGAGCACATTTTCCCGCATTACATTCTATCTGCCAAGTTTTTGCCCATTTACTTTTCTTATCTATATCCCTCTGCAGATGCCATGTCTTCCTCATGACTTGCCTCTCCAGCTATTTTTCTGTCATCTGCAAAACTGGCGACAGCACACTCACTTTCATCATCCAGGTCAGGATTGCCACGTGGACCAATGCTGGACCCTCAGCTATTTACAATCAATATAGAGACATACAGTCATACAGCATGGAAACAGACCCTTCAGTCCAACTAGTCCATAATCCCAAACTAAACTAGTCCCATCTGCCTGCACCTGGTCCATATCCCTCCAAACATTTCTAATTCACATACTTATCTACATTCCTTTTAAATGTTGTAACTGTACCCATAGCCACCACTTCTCTGGAAGTTCATTCTATATGAAAATGACCCTCTGTGTAAAAAACTTACCGTTCATGTCTTTGTTATATGTTTATCCTCTTGCCTTAGAAATATGCCCCGAAAGTCTTGGAATCCCCCACGCTAGGAAAAAGACACCTGCCATTCACTTATCTATACCCCTCATTATTTTATAAACATGTATAAGGTCACCCCCCAACCTCCTTCGCTCCAGTGCAAAACATCCCAGCTTATCCACCTTCTCCTCATAACTCAAACCCTCCATTCCTGGCAACATCCTGATAAGTCTCTTCTGAACCCTCTCCAGCTTAATAATCTACTTCCCATCAAAGGGAATCCAGAATTGGACACTGTATCCCAGAAAAGGCCTTACCAACATCTGTACTACCTCAACATGACGTCCCAACTCTTGTACTCAAAGGTCTGAGCAATGAAGGCAAATGTGCTAAATGCCTTTTTAATCACCTTATATGAATATCATTGTGTTACATGAATGCATTGCAGGCAGGACGAGCTTAATAAATTGATCCCTGAGACAAGAGAGTTGTCCTGCAGTGAGAGCCGGAGTCTAAATTCTCAGGAGTACAGGAGAATGAGAGATGTACTCATTGGAAAGTATGAGATTCTGAAGGAGTTTGACAGGGTAGACACAGAGGTTGTTTCCACCAGCTCAAGTTAAAGGACCGACAATCTAGTACTGTGACGGGAGAAATTTATTCGCTCAGAGAATTTCAAAGCTTTGGAATTCTTTACCTCAGAGGATTATGGATGCTCCACCATTAAATATATTTAAAAGTGAGTCAGTTTTGTTTTGGTCTTTGAGGGAATGCAGGGATATAGGGATAGGTTGGAATAATGACAGGATCAGCTATTGTTATCCTAAATGGCAGAGTGGACCCAACAGGCTGCATGGTTTACCCATGTTTCAATCTTTCTCTTCTCTATCACCATCACCATCAATACACAGCAGCAGTTGTGTGTAATGTTGTGAAATAATTCTTCATAAAAGATGACTTTACAAATGTACTGGATGGAAAGCACTAGCTGAATTCTGAGAAGGACAAGAGTCGATTTCCAGTTGAAATCACTGTCAAAGATGGGCCCGTACTTGCATAACTGTAACTTCTGTACTTCAAGGCCATTGTCTATCTGCAAAGCCTCACCAGGAATATTTATCTTGAAGGAGTGTGAGTGGGGGCCATATCCTACTCCATTAGCAAAACATTCAGGCTATCACCTGGTTACTCAATTGGGTGGAGACAAACCACTAAAATAATCATTCAGACAATGTGATGCTGGCCCTGAATGGAATAGGCCCAAATGGAATCCAATCATACAAACCAGGGACCAGCAATCCACTATACCATCACTATATCAGCAAGTGATTTAGTGTAACTGAGCAGGTGAAGAGAGTGAGTCTTGTTACAAACCCTTTGTGTGTGCAAGTATATGTCATCTCTGCAGGTTGACAAAGTACATAAGATGCTGTTGAAGTGCGAATTGTTCTCTCTGTCCAGATAACTAGCTTGTTTCAGACTCTATCGCCTATTTGTTAACGTTCCATGTGCTGCAGACAGAAATCTTTCAAAACATCTCAAACCAATAGCTGTCAGTTTCAAAAGATGAGATAAATCTTCTATCTACATCTTTAAAATGAGTCAATATCAACTTTCAAAGGACCATCAAGTTCAGTCTGAAGCCAGCCAAGTGACTAACCTTCAAGAGTCATATGTCATCTTACTTCACTGGACTTGAAATTACTTAAACTATTTTTCCACTCTGTAATCTATTGTGTGTGTGAGAACTTCAAGTAGGTTTGTGGAAGTTCAAATACTTTATCATTTTGTTTGACTGGGTTAAGTACGATAAACGCTATCCTGTTCCTTTGAAAACGTATCAAGGAAACCTATCTGTGTCTTTTATAATCATAGCAAGTAAAAACAGTTAAACACTCACTGAATTGGCAAGCACATAAAATTTAAAACAAAATCCTGTTGCAGTCAAATGAGGAGCAGAAGAGGAAGACGACTTTCAACACCTCATCTCATTGTAACAGCACATACACATTGCACTGCGGCAACGTGCCAAGACTCCTTCACTAGCACCTTGCAAACCCAGAGCATCCTCTACCAAAACGATAATGCAGCAGGCACATGAGATGGAATCGTAGAAGGCTTTGAGTGAAATGGCCTATTGTGAAATGTGTGGCAGAATCAGGCAACAAGTGTCCACCTCAACTTAGAAAGCTTCTTGTTCCATCTTTTGTGCTCTTCACAAGTGGAGTGGTGAGATGCTGATTGACAGTGATTAATGCTTATTAAACATCAGGTATTACAAAGACAAAAGTGGGTGGCACAGCTATCACTCATGGTGCAGGTGGGAGTTGTGTCAAGAGAGTGAGAAGGCAGTGCAGAGGGCATGCAGGATTAGTGGTGTCAGGGTTGGATAAGGATGTGTGAAGGATGCTGTTGCAGGCTATTGTGAAAGTAGTAGAGTCTCAGCCTTGGTGGAAGATGGGTGCAATAGTGGACATACAGTGTGAGATATCAGAGAAAAGATGGTGGCATCTATGCTGACAGAGTGGTGAAGGTCATTGATTGGGCATACCTCCAGACAACTGAGATGTCTTTAAGCCAGGCAACATCTGACCAGGTTGGCAATGATTACATGTTGTGGCCTCCACTGCTGGTTCCAGAGGGAGAGAAAGTCCTGTCTGTATATTGCCCTATCTATCTGGAAATGAAGGACCCTGCCCTCAAATTGGGGCATGATTACCCCCCCATGTGGGTCAAATGGCAGCAACCGTGTAGGGCAGCTCAAGACTGACAGTGAATGGCCAGTAGCATAATGACCTTTGAAAGGGAGCCCATGGAGGCTGACTGGTGAATTCTGGCATATCCTCAGAGAGTGGTGGGTTATTCCAGGAATGGTGCATGTTTAAATGGGGCAAAAAGTGGAAAACGAGAGATCCCATGGGGGAGGAGGTAAGTAATTAATCGAGCGAGGTTGGTTAGATATGGCAAGAAAATTCACCAGGTCACACTGAAATCAAACTTCCAAAAAAAAAACTCCAGGCAACTTGGACTTGGCCAAAAAACAAAATGCAAGATTCAGCCCATGGTTGTGCCACTATCTGCAAATTCCCCTCCAACCAACCTGAACTATATCACTGTTGTTGAGTTAATGTCCTAGATTTCACACCCTAACAGTACTGAGACACATTCACTGCAGAGGATCTGGAGGAGGGTTATTTACCCGCTTCTCAAGGGTTATTCAACATGGCTAATGAATTCTGCCCTTGCCAGCGATGTTCACAGTACACGAGTAAATAAAATAACCTGATTCTAATTTTCAAACCATGTCCTCTAGTCCTAGAATCTTGCAACTGTGGAAATAGTTGCTCCCAATATATTTCTCAATCCAGCGTGGGGGTTCTGGAAATCATTAGTGCAGGAGTCCCCCACGATAGGATAAATATTTGCAAGGGTTTCCACACTGCCAAATTTGAGACAATGTTTATTTGAACTTTGAAAGAAGAGCACACAGTCAAAAGTGCACTCAGTAGCATAACATCCTCTGTTCATGAGATTCTTATAACAGCAGGGGTCTGCTGAGCGGGTTCCTACCTTTCTGTGTGTTGACATTGTTGTATGATTCCGCCTCTTCCTTGCCTTGTTATTCAGTTTACAGTAAGTAAAGTGAGGTTTGCAGTAAAACTTTCCTGAGTGAACAAAAGATCAGATTAGGTTATATTAAAACAATAAACCAAGTGTCACAGATTGTAGTGCAGAATGGCAGAAGCCTCGAGAAGAAATCACAGCACTACACTCCAAAGGCTCAAAAAAGCTGTCAGCCAAAATGAATAGATTGGTCTAAAGAGTAAAGCTTTTTTCAGGTTGGAAGGAGAAAGTTCTCAAGTGAATCTTGTGTCTATTCAGTCCTCTGAGTCTGTTCCACAATTTAAATTTCTGCCTTTGCTCCAAAGCCCTTTATCCCACTCAGCGAGTTAAAAAGAAATCCTCCCATCCAAATGTTGAATGCACAAAGCAATACATGGTGAAGAGATGTACAAGATTTCTGTTAACGATATGGACGTGGGAACACAACACAAAACTTCAAGGTTTTCGTATGAAATCACACTCGGAAATGTAGTAAAGGTTTGGAGAATAGTGACAGACTTCAGGAAGACCCCGAGACTGGTGAAAGGGGCAATTTTGAACTTTGACAAAAGTGTGAAATGATGTACTTTCAGAGGGAGAGTGAGCTGAGGCAATATTGCAAACAGATTAGTCCAATTTTAAAGGGGGGGGGGAGGAATGTCATGGAGTATATGAATATAAATCTTTGAAGTGACAGGATCCGTTAAGAAGACTCTTAATAAAAAGATCCTTGCATTTCTGACAGCCTTAGCATTAAAAAAAAGGAATCACAGAATCCTACAGTATAAAGGAGGCCGCTCAGCCCATTTCTCTGGAAGAGCCATCTAATTAGACTTCTTTTTCAATATTTTCCCCATAATTTTGCAAAGTGGTCTTCTTAGTCCAATTGCCAAAAGGAAAATGTTCTCTCTGATCCTTCAAGACAACTTAAATTACTCCTTTGTACCAGATTTATTTTCCAAGTACCGACTTACACGTTCTTTGGAATAATACTCAATGGAACCAGAAACAAGACCAGCTCTCCCTCAAGGAGAGATACAAGGAGTTTCATGGGGGACAAGGAACACAGCAACACGAGAAGATCTTCACACCCTCAAGTTGATTCCACAATCGCCAGCAGGTCAATATCATTCCATGTTAAATTTAATGTTGATCTCACTCTTTGTGTACCTTCTCTGCAGCTGTAACATTGTATTCCTCGCTCAGTTCTATTACCCTTATGCACTCGGTATGGTATGATCTGCCTGTACTGCAAAGCAAAACCTAGGTACGTGCGATAATAATAAATCAAATCAAATATCTGACCTTTACTTACTCGTAGTGCTTCTGTAAACTTTATTCTGTCACCCACCAAAAAGATCTATCAGTCTCCATGTTAAATTTCCAGTTGACCCCTACCTTCAGCTGTTTTCTTGGGGTACACACAGGGTTTGAGAGTTCCAGATTTCCATTAACCTTTGTGTGAAGAATCGCTTCCTGACATTATACCTGAACTGCCTGCCACTAATTTTAAGATTTGTTACTTTGTTTCGGACTTTACCACCAAAGGAGATACTTTTCCTTTCTATATATACAATCTAACAATTCCAATTGTATATCCCCTTAATCTTCAATACTTGCAGCAAACGTCAGCCTAGGCTAAGCAAGCAGTCCTTGTAACACTGTTCAGCATCCAATTGGCTAGTGGTTGGGATTGAAGAGTTGTGGGGTATGGGCTGCAATTACCTTCCTCCACACTGAAAGCATAGGCTCCGAGCCGCAGTGTGATCGAGCAGAAGTCACACTTGAAGCATTCTCGGTGGAAGAATTTACCATCTGCACTCAGTCGCTCCATGACATAAACACGCTTTTTGCAGAAGTAGCAGATGTCACTGCCTCCAAGATTCTGGGGGAATTCTTTCCGCAGGGACCCCTGCAAGATAAAAAAAAATCCAAGCAAGTTAAAACAAAAATGCACTAGCATTTAATCCATTCTTGTCTATCCACCAAAACCTCCTTTCCCAGCCATGATGAGTTTTCACCTCCCTCTTGCCCTCAGCTCCAGTGTGTGGCCACGGTGTCATTGTAATCTTGACTTATTGTCTCTCAATGACAAACTCTATCAAACCCCTTGGTTTCACATGAGTTATCACTAGGAATATTTCACTGAAGCTGTGTCAAATCTGAGATTCACCATGTTAATGGTGTCCACCCAATAGCAAACTGTGCAGCCAAAGCTAGCACAGCAACAATCTCGGAGCAGCTGTAAGATAGATGACCAGTAAACCCACATTGTGATTGATGATTCTGGTTGAGAGTGGAATTTTAGTCAGGCTGCCTGGGGAGTTTCTTGCTGTTCTTTAAAAAATACCACAGGATCCTTTCTGCGCAGATAGCAAATTTAACATATTACATATCCCAAGGACTTCACAGGAGCACCATCGAATGTGGTTTTACACTGAGTCATATCAGGGGATATCAGGGCAGAAGAGATAAGTCTTAAGGAGTGAATTATTGGAGGAAAGAAAGGTCGAGAGGCAGAGAGGTGTAGGGAGTGAGTGGGGCCTAGGAAAATGAAAGTGTAACCACTAATGGTAGTTAAAAATCACACAACACCAGGTTGTAGTCCAACAGGTTTAATTGGAAGCACACTAGCTTTCGGAGCGCTGCTCCTTCAGCAGGTGATAGTGGAGGGCTCGATCATAACTCAGAATTTATAGCAAAGATTTGCAGTGTGATGTAACTGAAATTATACATTGAAAAATTGATTGTCTGTTAAAAGATGAAAGGCTACAATCGAGCCCTCCACTATCACCTGATGAAGGAGCATCGCTCCCAAAGCTAGTGCTTCCAATTAAACCTGTTGGACTACAACCTGGTGTAGTGTGATTTTTAACTTTGTACACCCCAGTCCAACACCGGCATCTCCAAATCATCACTAACGATAGGGCAGTTTAAATCAGGGATGTTCCTGGAGACAGAACTAGATGAATGCAGTATCTCAAGGCTGTGTGGCAGGCGGATATCACAGAGATAGGGAATGGTGAGGCCATGGAGGGATTTGAGAACAGAATTTTATAATCAATTGCTCGACAGGGATCCAATAGGTCTGAGAGCAAAAGGGCAGATAGAAGAATGGTGCTTGCTACTAGGTAAAATATGGGCTAGAGGTTTGAATGGCTTCATTTCCATACAGTACAGAACATAGCAGACCAACCAGGAGCGCTATGGAATAGTCAAGCTGAGAGATAAAGGCATGAATGAGGGTCTCAATCTCAGATGAGCTGAGGCAGGTGTAATGTTACGGAGATTGAAATAAAAACTATTGCGTGAATATGAGGTCCGCCTGACCAGTTTCACTACAATCAGATACAATTCTACGAAGGTCCCAAAAATCTCTTCCAACCTCTATCATGGCAGTTTTGTCATTCATAAGAGGTTAGCTAGGTAGATGGGATCTGTTTAATATTTCAACTAAAAGTCAGCATTGTTAACAGTGTAGCACTCACTTGAAACTGGGAGTGTCAGCCTGGGCTGCAGTCTGAAGTCTCTGGAATGGGACTTGAAACCAGCTCTGAACAGGACTTAGGGATGAAAGTACCATCCTCTGAGTAAGTCTGACACTGTTTAACAATATTTGGGTAGAAAATACTCCTGAAGCTGTTACTGAAACTCTAATTCACTGTTTATAAGTTGCCCTCAGCCCAAGCTTACAGGAATTGTTATTTAAAGAATCTAATGTCTGTTGAAACAAATTTGGCAAACATTTAAACAATAACATAGTTACAAGTAATTTATATCATCAGATTAATATCAGAGTAATTTGTACTGCTAGATAAAAATCAGCAGTCTCGTTAAAAAAAAACTTTCACAGTGAAACAAGCTCTCTTCAGCATTAATGTTGCATAATCCTATCCTGAACCATCAAAAACATTGAAAGTTTCAAGCGATTACGCAAGGTGAGCAGAAACTTTGGTGCTCACTGATGGTGCATGTGAAAGTGGAGAGACTACTTAATGGGGGTGGGGTGGAGAGGTGGGGGTGGGGATGGTGTTCTACCTGAATCTGCCCCCTTCCTGCCTCCACCAGAGTCTTATTCTGGATCAGAAGTCCCATGGTCAACCTTCTAGTCCGACTGCCACCTGAAGCTGTTAGGTGGCCAATTGTGGACCAGAAATAGGAGCATGAGAGCAAGGCAGGGAATTAAATGCAAGCTCAGCAGACTGGATGCCTGCTTTGCAGTGTATCTCCATGTAGCCGTTGGCATGACCATGAGTTCCAGTCACTTGTTATTTTTACTCCTCACCTCACTCTGATGCTCAAGTTTCTGTCAGCCTGCTGCAAAGTTCCTGAGCAGCTCACAATACAAATGCAAAGAACATCACCTCATAATCCAATTAGGCACTTACGGCTGTTATAGACTCAATAGTGAGTTGAACAGTTTCAGACCATAAACTCTGTCCCCAATATTGATATTAATGTTGTGCCCTGTGTCAGAGCTCATCTTGCTTTTCATGTTTTTTTTTCCTTTTGGTCAGAATTTTTCTGCCATTCACGCACACTCCAGCCAAATGATTTGTTTTTTTCTTGCTATACCATTTTTGCCTTTGTCTCAGGGAGACTTTATCATTCAATCTCTCCCATTTTCTATGACCTTGCATTTTTTCTTTCTCCCACTCCCCCTTACAACACATGAACCCCATCACAGTTTTACCTTCCTTCAATTCTGAACGAGAGTCATATTCAACTATTTGACTACATCTACTTTGAAGCTTACCAAGTCAAGCGAGGTTACTGCTCCTTTTGGCCTGTGATCAGTCTGGTAAAGTGTGACCAAAATTTCTGCCATTGCACCGATTACAGACGATACCTTCCCCACTGTCATCTAACCACCAAAGAATCAAATAGAGAGATAGACAGAGAAAGAGAAAGAGAGAGAAGTGACAAAGATCAGTTAAAGGAAAATAAGAGAGAGTTTAGCTTATCCGATGATCAAGTCAGGGACTACTAATCAAGACCACACGCTACACCAGGTTGTGGTCTGCATGGCTTCACAACAGTCAACAAGGCTGAGAGAGAAACAGAGTGAGAGAGAGAGAGAGCACAACAGAACAGTACAACTTAGCAAAAGGCAAGGTCCGCAGTTGGGCATACAAGGGAAACAATTGGAAAACTTTCCATTCTTCAAAATTCCCATTAGTTCCTATCCACTCATCACCTGAAGACATCAACTCCTTCACGAGACACAGGATCTCAACTGGTGACAACAGTCCTAATTACAGCTGCAGTAGGCCCTTTATAAGATGGAATGGAATTCAATGAAAAACAAATGAGCACCTTTGCAACTAATGCTCGGTTCATGAGACTCCCTGAAGATTTCAATCACCTTTAAGAGTTTGGAGGAGAATTTGCCAGAGTTTGTTTTCCTTACTGTGTCTTGGATTTTCTGTGGATCCTCTGCCTGTCACAGAAGGTTACATATGAAGAGCTGATCATTTCCAGCATCTGTCCTTAGTTTTCCAAGACTGTACTAACAATTGAGGCTTCTGAACTTAGTAGCAATTTAATGGCCCTTCCTTTGAACTCTTCCAAATGCTAGTGCATTTACACAGCATATATCATTTGGCGGGTTGGGCACTCTATATAGAAATCAAATTCTGACTCATGTACAGAGAATAACAAGAACAGGAGCTCTGATCCATTGCCCATCCCATTCCCACAGTTTCAAAGCAAAAGCATCCCTGTTACTGTCTTGGCAGAGATCTCAGGCTAAGATTAGGTAGGTATTCTGAGATATTCATCTCAGCAGCAAATGTCATGAGCTTAAACCACCAACAACACAAAATTACACACAAGCATCTCAAAAGTTTGCTGTAAAATTTATCTTTGAGGAGAAAGTGAGGTCTGCAGATGCTGGAGATCAGAGATGGAAATGTGTTGCTGGAAAAGCGCAGCAGGTCAGGCAGCATCTAGGGAACAGGAGAATCGACGTTTCGGGCATTAGCCCTTCTTCATTCCTGAAGAAGGGCTAATGCCCGAAACGTCGATTCTCCTGTTCCCTAGATGCTGCCTGACCTGCTGCGCTTTTCCAGCAACACATTTCCACATCTGTAAAATTTATCTGCCAAGCTAGAGGAATATATCAGAGAGGAAATGGGAAATAGACTCAAGATTATTTCCATCATTCTCATGTCACTAATGAAACCATCACCTTGACATTACTCTAGTTTCCTGTTTTCCTCGCTCAGTCAAGGCAACCTCAGTGGAAAGCTGCATTGGTGCAATAAAAAGATGCAAATTGCACCACACCTGGAACAGGATTCATGGAGATTGAGAAACTAGGCATTTTTGAGCTAAGTAACTGTGATTTGTCAATTTGAAATGTTGGAATAAATACAATATTGCATATGCATGAGCTCAACTGTTTGCTTTCCATATCTACTGATATTGCCTGGCCTGCTGAATAATTGCAGCAGTTTCTATATCAGTGAGGAACTTCAGTTTGTTAAGTGTACAATTATTTTCTGCTTGCATTTTGTTTAGTCGCTCCTGAAGCTATTATCTTTTGATTAGGCTTTGGGAGGGAGGAGCAAAGAAAAATAAATTTTGCCCACTTCCAAACCAATTCTTGCAGTTTAGCAGTTGTGTGATTGTTTAGAAACTGCTTCAATTAACCAGGATACCTCATCTCACTCATCTGTTATTGTTTGCACTCAATGGTTACTGGCATTTGTTAGTCACCAGTAATGCAAGTCAAACAGCAGCGCCCTGTCGTAACAGGGTGAAGATATAAAAACTGTTTGCATAAGAGCACTGAAATCTGGCTTGACAGACTGCAATGTCAACATTCTAACCACTGCCTGAACCATTGCTTCACCACTGGGTAAACTGGACAGTTTAGTCCTATGTTGCAGAGAGAGGTTTTATAAACTCCTATATTCTGTATAATGAGAAAGGCGGTTCACCCACAAAACACCACTACAGTGAAGATCCATTGGGTATGAACCAGGAATTCAGAGACAAAGCTCTGGTCTTTATTGGCTCCATTTTAAAAATTAGGATTCAAACTTGAGATCTTCTGATTCTGCAGCAAGATCTGATGGCACTGTTCATTTAACTTAAAACTTGTTTACCAGAAGCTCAATTTTACATAGCTGGACAGAATTCAAAGCAGCAAATTCTTTACGAAGGCATTCACATATTAAGAATTAGTAATATACAGCAGCACAGGTCTCGGAGGTGCGTCAGTGAGAAGCGTCTCAAACATTTGTCGGTCAATCCCTCAGTGAACTCACCTATAGCTATGCAAAGGTGACCCCCAATTGTGCTCTGTAAGGTCCCACAGGCACCAATGGAATGACCAGACCACGTTTGGTCTTGGTGTTTTTGGTTAGACGAGGAACCTTGGCTCTGACACTAGCAGTATTCACTGCTCTTCCCTGAAGACTGCTGTGTGAATTTTTTTAAAACATTTTTTTTAAATGAACAGGTAGATGGAGTATAGAACATAATGGAGGAGCAGCATTCCCTTAAATAATGCACTGAGCCATTACCTTGGAGTAAGCAGCAAGACTTTGGCACTAATGGCCAGGGTGCCAAGGTCGCTCAGAGAGATAAGAAAAATTGCAGGTTGAGGTTGAAAAGCTATGGTGACTGAAAAGAATGATAAAATATAACAAAAGGAATGCAGCAACTTTAGTCTTTTATAGTTGGTTAGAAATGTTACTTGCATCAACTTCATGAGTGTCTGGAATGGGTTGCCAGAGGTAGGGGTGGAAGCGAGTATAGTTTTGTCATTTAGACAGGTACGTGGATGGGAGAGGTATGCAGGGATATGGACCAAACGCAGGCAAATGGGACTAATTTAAGTTGTGAAAACTGGGAAGGTTGGGCTGAAGGGCAAGTTTCTGTGCTGTAAACCTCTATGACTTTATCTAGACGATCAAGAATGTTCAGACAGGAATTGTTGAAGGAGGAGTTGGGTATGGGGTCAATTGGGAATGGGATGGGTAGACTTCATGGAGTCCTGACAATGAGTTGTTACTGCTGACAATGTATTGAAAAGTACAACTTACATTAGTTAAGAAACGAATGGACTTCTATTCAAAACTGAACATAGATTTTCAGTCTCTGCAGTTCTGAGCAATTCCAGATAGGCCATTCAGAAACTAGCCCCTCTACTTCAGAAGCTGATAGGTGACTAATATATAATGGGTGGCAACTCTGGAAGGCTGGCATTCCACGAACTGGCTCCTGATGCTGGCACCAATAAACCTGGTTTGTTTTATTCACATAGAACTCTCAGAGCTAGGAGGTACTTTATACCATGTTATTGTCACTTCAGTGTCACCAGCTTCAACAAGTTCAGTAAATCGATATTGGTCCTGCCATAGAATGACAAGATCCCCTTGTGCCATCAGATTGCCCATGATGCTGACTGACCATTTCAGCAGAAGATAGGGGCCTTTGATTGTTTATTCCTCGGGATGTGAATGATGTGGCAAGGCTGACATCTGTTTTCTGTCCACTGCAGCCCTTGAAAAGGCAGTGATGGCGAAACGCCTTTTAAATCTTTGGGTTCTGGTGACAACAATGCTTTTAGACTGCCCGTTGTTAGGGAATGCCAAGATACACAATCAACATCACCAGAACTACAATCAGGTTATTTGTGTTTGTGGGATCGTGCAGCATTCAACTTACCTGCCGCACTTGCCACATTGCAACAGTGACAACACCTCAGAAAGTACTTCCATTGGCTGCAATGGATGATCAAAGGTTCCAAAAGGTGCTGCAGGAATGCAAGTTATTTATTTCAATTGGCCAAATGATGATAGAGCAACACAGAAAGCATCCATTGCAGGGTAGTGTACAATTTGCTGAGTGAGGGGTAATGGTTGATGCTTCACTGTGGGAACTTAAAAACTCAAAACATGATCTATGGATCCAACTAGGTTCTTTCCTTCTTCACAAAACACCTTATTTATAAAAATGTTTAATACGAGCAAACAGCTTGGTTTACACATCTAGTAAACCTGGAGGAATTTCCATCCAATCCTCCCCTCCATGTCTATATGGTGGTCTCATCCTTCAGGATTTACCTTAATTAGGTTCACTGCTATTCTGCTCATCATGCTGTTGAGTTTCTCCCTCTGTCGCTATCTCTCCAATTTCTTTTGAGTCTCTCTACGTTGACTTCTTCACATCTTCTTCTATCTGTCTCTCTCTCTCTCTCTCTTTCTGTTAACCTCCTTGTATATCCTACTAACCCTCCATCTCTAACCTGGTTGATCTACCACTCTAATGTCTCTCGTCTCGCTCTCTCTCCTTTCCTGTCCTATCCAACCCCCTGTAGTCTAATTCACTTTCCCTTCCTCTCTTGCGGATGCAAATAAATGAAAAATTTTCAACCAGCTGCTTTCACATTCATTACAAAAATAAGAAATATTAAATTTCAGATCCAAAGAGTTTCTTGTAATCAAACAGGTCAGGCAACATGACCTTGTAACTAGATCCCTGAGTCTCAAAATTCCCTCACCGTGTGTTTCCACCTTTCTACCTTCTCTCTTTTTCAAAAATGCTCTTGAAAACCCCCTTCTCTGTTTAAGCTCTTGATCCCTGTCCTAATAGGTTGTCCTATCCTCCATGAAGTGCCTTGGGTCACTTTACGAGCTGAATAAAGCCACACAAATACAAGCTGTTGTTGTTTTATGGAATAGTTCGCAACGTTGGCATGCTGGTCAAAGCAAACCTCGTTCTTTGAAACAAAGCAGGCACCAAACACTGACATGCTCTCACTGATACTAAAGTCTCTTGGACGTGCTGCAGATATTTTTATTTTGAAGCTCGTCATGCGTCCATCAGCAGGCGAGAGGTGGACATGCTTGACCATACCAGAAGACCTGTGCCTCACGTTTGATCTACCTGAGTGGGACAGTGCTGACTGGAGTTTGGAGATTGAGAGGATTTGCTTTCACTTGAATGGCAGACTACAACACGAGACTCATCATGTGTAGATACCTAAGACAGGACAGAATAACAGCACTCATGGCTTCAGAAATAGGAGTATTTTTGGACCCCATTATTTGACACAGTTCGCATATCTTATTTTGTTTCCAGTGTCATCATTCAAGTTAAAAGCTTGTTTGACACTTAGGGGAAATTCAGTTTCTTGGAGAATGCAGAGAAGTTAGAATTATTCTCCTTATGCAATAGAAGATCAAGAAAACACTTAATAGAAGCACTTAAAATTATTAAGTGTTTGGACAGCGTATATCAGGTGAAACTATTTTCACTGACAGATGGGCTAGTAACTGGTTGATAGAGATTCACTATAATTGGCATTAAAAACTAGGTGAGAGATGTAAAAATGTTTTTTCCGGAGCTGTTGTGATCTGGAGAGCTCTGCCCGAGGAGGTGGGGGAAGCAGTTTTAATAGAATCATTAATAAAGGGAATAAATTCATGAAAAGGATATAATTGCACAGCTATGGGGAAGGAGAATGTGCAACCAATTGGATAGCTCTTACAGAGAGCAGCATAGCCACAAGGTACTGAAGAGCCTCTTTGTGCATCTTGTGACTTTATAATCTTTGACACCCCATCCTTAGATCTGCATAATTACACATTAGATTTATTAATTTTGGCTCTCTAAAGTGACAATGCTTTTTAAAATAAATTTGCTTAGAGAAATGGCTGACACTGGCAAAGTCAGTATTTTGTTGGCCATGTTTTGAACAGGTGAGGTCTTTATCTTGAATCATCATGCAGTGAATGACTGTAATGTAGACCACTCCAGCAGGATACCAGCCAACAATAAAGAGTGGATTAGATCCTATAGGGACAACATGCTCCTTTTCCTTATGGGCATTTATTACTCTCCTTGACATTTCACTGTCACCTGAAGAATTAAATTTGACTTCACAATTTATGTAGATTAAAATGTTTCAAATGCATGCAGTTTCAACTACAAATAAAAGGGTCTGGATGACTGACATTTGTATTGCCCTGTAACAAAATGGACTTTTTTCAAGAAAATGTAAAGTTGTCAATCTTAATAAAAATAACATGGTACTGTCAAAATTGCATATTGTTTCTACAGTATATTGGAGATAAAAGGGGATCAAAATGTCATAGGCTGGCATACAGGGTGGGTACAGTTAGAGCCTGGCATTGGATGGGTGGCATTGGGGCTAGGTGGGAGCACAGGGTGGTATGGTTGGGTCGTGGGAGTGGGTGTGGGATGGGGGGGCAGAGGGCTTTAAATGGGTGATGGCCGTAACTATTAGAATCCGGGTGACTCTCCACAGCATCAAGTCGGGCCATTTGAATAACAGACATCAGTACCCAGTAGCACCAGTGGCTGTTTCCAAACATTTTCCGGGATGTGTTGGCCCAACTGCAACCTGTTCTTGCCACCAACGTCCCAGTTCCCTCCAGCTAGAATGAAAGTCCTGTCCTTGTGGGCACATTACCTTGACGCTGGCAGGACAATGCGTGAATTTTTCACTCTCATTACCCATCTCAAAGATGGCAATCCAGGCCAATGCAGTAAAATGCCAGCTTGGACTGTGGACTGAAGGGTCTGGAGCAGTACCTTGAATCAATGGTCTTCTGACTATGAAACAACAGTCTCCGTCCACTTAATCAACAGAGATTTATAATTATTATCTCTTTAGGACACCACACGTTTTAAAAATTTAAAATCAAAATGTTTTCACGATACGGTGTTTGAAAGGACAAAGAGGATATCGAGGCACCAGAGAAGGTACAAGGATGACACCAGAAATAGGTGTGTAAAACTAATAGGAGGTCAAGTTCAACAGACTGTAATTCTTATCTTTATATAAGAAAAAATGGGGGATGACCTGACAAGTCATCAGTCAAAAAAATGCTAGTAAAGTAGATTTCCATGAAAATACCCTCATTTATGGGCAAGAACTTAGGACCTGAATTGTGAGATAGTCACTAATAAATTCAGTAGGGAGTGGCTAAGTTGGATAAACAGGAAGGTGGAAGGAATAGAATAGCATGCTGGTATCAACTGAGCTGTCCAAATTCCTTTGTTTTGCAAATAAAATATGGAGTGAAAGGGCTGTTCCTTTTTCAGCGCTTACTTAAGTCAACTTATCTTATTCTTGAACTTCTCTTTGATGTTATTGCATGAGCATAAAGGCCAACATATGGTGGACTACTCACCTCTGCTTCAGTCTTGATCTGGCTACTGGATTGGTCCTTACTGCTTAAAAACATCTTTTCCAAGTTAATGGCTGCTGCCTTCACACTACGTATCTGATGTCAGAGCACAAAGATCACAGACAGCAGAATAGAAGCAGGATCGAAAGAAAGAAAAGGAGAAAGACCAGAGAAAAAAGGCCAAAACAATTAGAGAAATGTATAGTAACAATCTGAAGAGCAAAAGTATGGTAAAGAACAAGGTTTAGTGTTAATAATATTAGCAGGGAGAAGATTTTAAAATCTGCTTAACTTTCTACAGGCAACCCTGAAAATGTACAGAACTAAAATTAAGCGAAAAATGAGGCTTTTTTTTTCACATGGCAGATTACTGTGATCTAAAATAGTCTGCCTTAAAATGACAGTGGAAACAGATTTGATAGCAAGTTTCAAGACAGGGTTAGATAACTTCAGTAATAATTTAAAAGTAAATTACAGAAGAGGAGATTAATTGAAGAGCTGTTTCTAAGAGCGAGCACAGGTATGATGGGCAGAGTACCTTCCCCATGCTTCATGATTCTGTAATTTTCCATCGCTATTTTAGGAAGTGTCAACAGACATTGATTAACATTAACAACCAATTTCAAAATGCTTCAGTTTTAGCGCATATACCCTTTCTGTTTTGGAGATGCCAAACGGACAGCTTAAGAGTTGCACAAATGTTGCTCCGCATCGGCAGCACGCAGATCCAGTTAGGCAATACCTGTGTTGGAGGATCGGCTGGGTGAGCCATGGTAGACAACGAAGGAGAAGCAGAGTCATGGGTGGAGCGAGAGGTGTTGGAGAGACAATGAGATGAGCTTGCATCGGACAGAGGCACCTGTTTAGGGCCAGCGTTGAAACACATGATGGAAATATGGAAGAAATAGCCCAGAAGAAACAAAACAAGAGCAAAGCTGAATAAGCATTGTGTTAACAGAATGATGCAAAAAGCAACAGAGAATTATTTAGAACACTGCAATACCTGATGGGAGCTGTACTTGAAATCAAACATGGGTTTAATTCAGGATTTCACTGCTAATTCTCCTTCTAAAGCAAATTATTAAGAAAATTATTTAATAACTGGCGGTGGCTGACCAGTTACCTCGATCTATCCTACACATTCAGCACAAGACATGGGTGTCACTGGCAAGACCAGCATCTGTTGCCCATTGGCAATTATCCATGAATTAATTGGCTTGCTTCACCACTTCAAAGGGCAATACACATTACCATGGGTCTACAGTCACAGGAGGGGGAAACAGGAGGAAGTCCCAGTGGGGGAATAGAAGGGGCGGTCATGTGTGCTTAGTTTGGGGGTGGGGTGTGTCAGTGGGGGAGTGGAGGGAAGGCAAGGGGGAGTCGACATGTATTGCTGCCCTCAGTCCTGTCATCACGGGCTACAAACCAGTTGGAGAGTCAATGCATCCCTCTGTAGACAGTATGCCAGAATTAGATAGTGCTCTACTCTGGCCATGACACTGCGACTGGGAACAGTATCAAGCTGACCTGCCCTTCCAATGGACAGGTGTCAATTCAAAATACATTTGACAAGATCCCAAGTGGCTCACTGATCAGAAAAGTGAAAGCCCAGGAATGCAGGGGAATGTGGCGAGTTGATCCAAAATTGGCCCAGTGACAGGAAACAAAAGGTATTGTTAATGGATGTATTGTAAATGGAAAGCAGTGTTCCAGCGATGTCTGCGTGTTGCACACATTAATGATTTAGACTTAAATGTGAGAAGCATGATTAGAAAATTCACAACATTTGCAAGCAGTTGCTACAGTAGAGGATGATTGACAACTGCAGGATAATTTCAATTGATTGGCTGGCAAGGCGGTAAGATGGCAAATCAAACTCAGTTCAGAGAGGTGTGAGACTCTGTATTGGGGGAACCGCAAACAAAACAAGGGAATACACAACAAATCTGAGGATACTGAGAGGGATAGAGGAAGGTAGAGACCTTGGCAAGCCAGTCAACAAAAACTGTGAAGAAAGCATATGGAATATTTCGCTTTATTGGATGAGGTACTGTAATAAAATACAGGGATGTGCTGCCAAAAGTGTATACAATGCTGGTGAGGCCACAGGTACACAGATCTTTGTATTTAGTTCTGGTCATCACATTACAGAAAGGACATAATTGCTGTGGAGAGAGTACACAGAAGGTTTACAATAATATTGTACAGTTTAAAAAATTGTTTTGCTTTGAACAGAAGAGCTGAGGGATAAATTAATTGAGGTATACAAAATGATGACATGTCTGGACAGACTATACAAGAATGACCTGTTTCCACTCTTGAAGAAGTCATTCACCAGGGGGGCCTGGATTTAAGGTGATTGGTGGAAGGAATAGATGAATCATAAGAAAAATCTTTTCACTCAGAGTGGTGGGTAGCTGGAATTTACTGACTGGTTTGGCAGAAGCACCTAATTCATTTAAAAGGTACTTGGCTATACGCCTGAAGTACTGCAATCTGCAAGGCTATGGACCAGGTTAGAATTGGCAGTGAGTTTGTTTCCTTTTCGACCAATATAAATACAGTGGGCTGAATGGTCTCTCTCTATGCTATGATATTTCTATGGCTCCATGGGGCAGAATTTTATTTTCTCCTCCAGGTGGTTTTGGGGCCTCTAATGTTCTCTAATTGGCCTTCTCACCAACTTCCCAGCAAACACCAACCTCTTTGCTACTTTACTGTGGGATGAGCAAGGCTGAGGATGTTCCACCCATCCTTTCCCCAACTGAGACTTTCAGTAACTAATTAATGTCCACTTAATGGTACACTTCCCACATGGCCTTAATTTTCAGGCTGGCAGGTGGTGTTCAGGAGCAGGAGAGTGACAATTACTGGGAAGGAAGAAGGTTACAGCAGCAACGTCAACAGCTTCCTTTCTTCTTTGGGTGTTTCTGCCCACCTTATAAGCACACCATCTCTAGACATCGCCACCCTAAGATCCCCACATTTATCTGGGTTTTGGGCCCCTGGGACTTAGCCCTTGCTTGTATCCCAGTTCTGTATACTTCAGGGACTTTCTTTCATTCTATTGATTCTATAGCACTTAATACCCTGGTGTTTCACTACGTGTAACCTCCAGTTTCCACTTTGTAATGCAGAGGTTTCAATATCTTGTGGCTTTGAAGGGAATGCTTCAGTCAGTGTAATCATTTCGAATGAGTAAAGACTAGCCAAGAGAGCACACACCTGTTGCTTGAGAGTCCTGCCCCCAAACAGGGCAGTCAGATGTGCTCCTCGCTCCTTTATACTCTTCCTGCTAAAGGGGACGTCACCTTGTGCGAGAGACAGAGTTTTCTTCTGGTGTACAGGAGACAAGAGATGTTTAAAACACAGAAGAGAGAAACAAATCAGAAAAGAAGAAGGTGATAGAGTGGGTCAGACATGGACAGCTGCAGTACTGAGGGTAAACCGAGGAGACTCAATGGTGCTGCTAGCAATGTAGGACCTGCAGGTTGGCAAACCATTGGCAGAGGTAAAAGGCCAAACTCAATAAATGTAAATCTTAATCCTCCAGGCTGGATGGTCATTTGGCAGAGCAATTGCCTGTTCATTATAGAACTCATAGGAACAAAAGGCCACTCAATGTCTTAACCCTGTTCACATACATATAATTACACAGAATATTTAGTACAGAAACTGGCCATTCAGTCCAACCAGTCCATGCAAAACCATTTATACTCTACCCAACCCTTCTCCTGCTATTCTTTGTCCCACCCTGTCAGCTTAATCCTTTCTTTCCATTCTCAAATATCTAGTTGCCCCTCAAAACATCAACATTCCTTGCGGTAATAGGTTCCCATGCTCACCACTCTCTGGGTGAAGAAGTCTCTTTAGAATTTCCAATTGGATTTCCTATCGTTTCTCTAACGGCACCTTGTTTAGCTCTTCCCCAGAAGTGAAAGCCTTCCATGTCTGTTCTGTCAGAAGTTCTCATAACTAATAAAGATCTCCATTAGATCATCACCACTACACCCAGTCTGTCTGCTCTCCCAATGGGTACATCTCCTGTACTGCTTCTATCATCCTTGTACATTATTTTTACACCATCTCCAGTGCCTCCATATATAAAACAGGGAGCAGAGATGTAGGCAGTCCACCAGATATGAAATAAACAATGGCTTATACAAGCTTAACATAATCACTTTTCACAAATAAATTCTGTTCAATTGAAATTTAATGACTGATTTGTAGCTCAAAACCATTTTAAATTATATTCATTCTCTACACCAGAGGAAATCATTTCTCTTAACCTACTTTATTGAATCCCTTAATCATCTTAACTTTTCAACTTCTTAAACTTCTATAGTCTAGTCGTATTCTACACATCAAATCCTCACAACATAAGCCTCTGAGTCCCTATATCATTCTGTACTACACTCCCACCAAAATCGCTCTATCTTTCTTAAGGTGCTGTCTCCAGTACTGAGTGGTTTGTACTATAATACAGCTTATTTTCATCCCTTTGATTTCAATAGAATGCCAATAGAATACCCAGTCAGGATAGAAAGCAAATACTTCAAGTATGTGGAGAGATTGGGATTATTCTCCTTAAAACAGAAGAGGTTAGGAGACTTGAACATTTCAAAATAATGAATATTTTGGAAGAATACATCAAATTCATTTCAGTGGCAGGAAGGTTTGTAACAGTCACAGATTGCTTTGCCAGTTTCCTGTCCAGGCATTGAAGATTAAAATATACCCATCAGTGCACCCCTGCTCGCATTATCAAAATCATGCAAGAAAAGCACATTGTTGAATCATCATCCTGCCACAATCAGACCCCACGCACCTCCCCATCTCGATCTTCAACAGATCTTCTACAACTAAACTTCAACACCTAAAAGGTCAAGGATAACAGACACCACCACCTGTTTCCATTCAAGTTACACATCTTCTGACTTGGAAATACATCACTGTGTCTGGGGTCAAAGTCCTGCAACTCCCACCCCAACAGCACTGTGGATTGCAGGAATTCATAGACACAACTTATCATCACCTTCACAAGGGCAATTTGAGGACAAGCAATAAAGCTAGCCATGTCTTCAATGCCCACATCCAGGGAATTAATAATAAAATGGTTACAGTTTGTTTTATTCTGAAGTAACTACATGGTGTGGCTTCTGGGAGAACATAACATTCTGACACATCTGTGTGCAGATTAGTCTCTCATTCAACAGAAACATCAGACTCACAGACGTCACAGATTGCTTCACATTCTCTTCAACAAGGAACTCTAAACTCAGCGACTGGGATTACCCATGTTAATCCTTCAAGAGTAGTAGCAGCAGAATTAAAAATGCAACAGTTGCAGTCTCCTATAAACTAAAGGATGCCTTCTGAAACTGTGCATTCGATGCACTCATTCCTGCAGTCACATAACAGAAAGCAGCTGCTCCAATAATTCGGTTATATGGAGAGACCGGAGTAATAAGATATTGTTCTCCTTAAAGTGGGAGGATTCAGAAGAGGTTCAATTGGGTTGTTTGAAATCATGAAAGCTTGGAGGGGCTAAATAAGGAGAAACTGTTTCCAGTGACAGGAATGTCATTAGAAGACACAGATTTAAAGTAATTGGTAAAACATTCAGAGGGGAAGTAAAGAGTGACTGAATTGTTATGATCTGGAATGTTCCCTGAAAGGATAAAGGAATCTTAAGTAACCTGGAAAAAGAAATTGGATGAGTATTTGGAAAGGAAATGTTTTCTTGCCTAACAGGAGAACAGGCAAGTGGTACTAATGGGATAGCTCTCTGACTCAGCACATTGGGTTGAATGACCACATTATGTGCAGCTGTCTTTTTGTTTAAAATGGAAGCTTTTTTTTCACAAAATGATTATTACAGCAGGAAGGGCTCAGAGGAGAGAAGGAGAAGAGAGGAGAAGCAAAGAGAAAGGAGAGGAAAGGCAAAGGAGAGGAGAGTGAGAGGAGAGTGAGAGTAGAGGAGAGGAAAAGAAGGGAGGGAGGAAAAGAAGAGGGAGAAAAGGAGGAGGGAGGAAAATGAGGAGGGAGGTATAGGAGAGGAGGGAAGAAGTGAGAAAATGGAAGAGGAGCTGAAAGGGAGGAGATGGAGAGGAAAGAGAGGAGGAGGAGAGGAGAGGAAAGGGTGAAGAGAGGAAAGGGAGAGGAGATGAAAGGGAGAGATGAGGGAAGAGAGAGAAGACAGCAGCTTGTCACCTGGTCGAGCTTTTCTTCCAAACGTTGAAGACGTTGGAGAACACCAGAAAGGGCGAAAGCAGAGTGAGGAGATACAGTCAGACGTTTAGAAGCCCCTGCCTGACTCTCAACTTTCTTAATATATTTTGCTTCTTTGATTACTTGCTCAGCATTGACCACCAGGTCAGACTACAAAAGAAAACACAATAGGATTAACATGGGAAAAATA
Source organism: Chiloscyllium plagiosum (assembly GCF_004010195.1). NCBI lineage: Eukaryota > Metazoa > Chordata > Chondrichthyes > Orectolobiformes > Hemiscylliidae > Chiloscyllium > Chiloscyllium plagiosum. Next base: position 29,763,904 of record NC_057725.1, read on the forward strand.
AGACCACTGCAGAGAATGAGTGTACATTGTGTGTCCCCTGCCACATGCACACAGAGGGATCAAGACCAAATGTGAGTCTTCAGGTGAAGCTGACTAAATGGGCAGTAGACAACTGGGCCAGAACATATCAACATATTTCATTTGTCATTTTTAAGTCATAGATACTTATTATGTATTTTCAACATGTTTATAATAAATTTCCCAAGTTTCCATATATAATGCAACTAGGGGACATGGCTTCTTCCAAGCTTCCACCACTGTGATGCTACAATGCTTCAGCTGGCAAGAAAGTGCAGGAAAAAGTGATTGGTTGACATAGATAGTTCCTATGATAAATGTGGACATAGAAATTTTGAATAGGAACATTCTGTGCAGATATAAAGTGTTGGAATTTTATGTTGCAATTAAGAACATAAGACTCAGGAGTAGGAGTAGGCCATCCAGCCTTTCGAGCCTGCTCCACCAATGCTAAAATTGTACTACAATTTTCCCACTGTCAACTTGCTTCAAACTTTATTGCCAATCTCATTCACTAATGAGGGGGCATAACCATCAGTGTAAGTGATCAGGGCTGAAGCATGTGTGGAACTTGCTATATACCCCAGGTTACTGATGGTTACACCCGAAATGTTGACTTCTCCACCTTCTGATGCTGCCTGGCTTGCTGTGCTTTTCCAACCTCCTGCTTGCCTACCTTAATAGATTTAAGCTAATTAATCACTATCCATGCACACAAGGTACTGCACATTTAATAATCTGTAACCGGGGAAACATTTCCATTTTTAATGTGACCTATATGGTGTACCATAAAGCTGGATTTGATTGAATCTGGAATATAGAACAGGTCTCAGTGAGAAAAAAATAATAAAACTGCTTAAAAACTTGCAGCAAAACCTCAAATATAGTTGATTCCTGTTGCCCTAAATCCTGGGTTTAATTGTATGCCGTTTTGAATCAGCAGAATTGCAAGAAATGTGGACATCACAGAAATGAGAAGGAAGAGGACAGGTCAGAACTGCACTCTGTCACTTGACCAAGTGGTTATAAGGAGCTGGGGCAGGGACCATGAAGACGGGTGTAAAAGTGTAAGGAAAGTCAAATGTAGCACAATTACTGTGTGATACACTCACATTTGTGGTCACCTGATCTTTTACACCCTGTGCCAGTAAATTCACTGGAAAATTTAATACATCCTCAGTGTGGAGGATTACGTTCCCTGTGGCATTGCACACAGGTCTGCTAGTATCTAGGGTGAAACAGGGTAGAACCACACAGAGTTAACTGGACTGCATGGGCAGAACTAATTTAGCTTCCATTTTAAAAATCTGTATATTCTGTCTAGTATTTATATTTCTTTTACAGATTCCTATATCCACATTTACAAGGTTGGACCGAAGGGTCTGTTTCCATACTGTACATCTCTATGACTCTAAATTACATTGGTGGACATGTGCTGTACATACACACTCCTGCCTTTGGTAGCACTTTCACCAATGAGGGCAGAGTAACTGTCCCAATTTTCCATGTGGATTACAATACACTGTCGCACTTTTAAAGGTATTTTCTATAATCTTCTCCCCATCACTGTTTTAAGTTTCTTACAGGTCCAGTCATTAACAAAAGCTGTTCCCATGGAGATGTATTTTAAAACTTGCATTGAATTGACAACAATCATATTGAAACATCTAGAATGACGTACTCATTTCTTTCTCTTGACTAATGACACATCACAAATCTTCATACCTTCGTTTTCCGTGAACAGAGAACAGCCCTGCCTTGGTCCTCGGGTTTAAGAAAGCGAGGGTTTGTGTGACCATTGGGAGGCACGGGCAGTGGTGGTTTTGTGGCACAGGAAGGCACAGACATCTACTCGCCAGGTAATAGACAGGAGAAATAATGAAACATTGTGAAAGGAGAGGAAAGGAGAGGAAACAAGAGAGAATTCGTGATTGTTACAATTGTGAGCATACAAAGCATTGAAGGAAAAAAGTTGATACACAGTGACTCACTGCTGGTCTTAGGTGTCAATATGTTCAAGCTTGGTATCTCTATTAGTTTAACAGATATGATCTTTGGAGAGATAGCTGAAGTTCAATATGCAAATCTGCACTTTTCCACCTCATCCATGCCACTCGCTGCCTTTGGTTTCAACTACTTCAATGTCCTCCTGGTCAACTTTCCACCTTTCAGAACTTGAGCTCATCCAAAACTTTGTTGGCTGTTTCTGATATTTGCCAATTTCACCCAAATGTCCACTGACCTTTACCGATTCCCCATTGAGCAATTCCTTTAATTTGAGAGTCTCACTCTGTTCTCAAATCTCTTCAGGGCCTCTCCCTCTAGCTATAAATCCCTCCCATCTTGACAACCCTCTGAGATCTCCATGTTCCTCTAATTCTGAATTCTTTAACTTTCACTTACCATTAAAGATGCATCTTAAAACTGACAACTTTTGATCAGGCATATAAATCAGTAGCTCTAAAACCTCCTTATGTGGCTTCGTCGAAAATGTTGTTGAATAAATACAACTGCACCATATTTTGGAAATGTTTTACTTCATTAAGGGTGCTTAATCAATGCAGCTTATTGTTTAGTTACCATTAAATCCAATCTACCTCACACCTGCAGATGTTAACAGACTCTAGTGTTTTGGTTGATGGCTTATCCAGCAATAAGGAAAGGTAGGAACCAAACTTCCTGGTCCAGGAAATTCAAACATCAAACCAACTGAAAGTGTCTGGAGGCTAAACTTTACTTCAACTCCAGTCCATCTACTTAAACCCAATGGCCACCTCCAGGCACAATTACTTCTGTGACCTCGCTGACTTCCATCCTCTACCTTCCTTGGAGCAATTGATGCCGGTCCAGTCAACAATGCCCACATGCTCATGAATGACAACCTTCCATATCTCTCATCTCCACCAGCTCTGTCTGTGAAACACTGTGTTCCTTGGATTTCAGCACTACTTTCAGCCACATTGACTCCCTGACCCACCTAGGCTCCATGGTATGCAATTCCTTCCCTAAACTTCATTATGTCCAGTGTCTTTAAGTCTTTTGTTAAGTATCCACCTTTTTGACCATGCTTTTGGTCACCCCTTCTGTTCTTCCCTCTTTGGTATATTGTACATTGATCTTAAATGTCAGCTGTGCCTCAATGTTGGCTGGCATTCTTAGTTCCAGATAAGAGTGTTTTGGGTTTCAAGTCTCACCCCTGATACATAAGTGCAAAATCTAGTTTGACACTTCCATTGCATTGCTGAGGGAGAACTGCACTGTCAAAGATGCTGTGCTGTGAGTGGGATATTAAACAATTGTCCCATAAGCTCTCTTAGGTGGCTATAAAAGATAACATGGCAGCATTTTGGAGAAGAGTAGAGAAGATCCTCTCAATGTCTGATCCAAAATACATTCTCAATGGACGTCACTCAGTTAGGCTAGCTGTTCATTTTCATATTGATGTTTCTAGGATAATGCTGTTCACAGACTGACAGCAATGCTTCCTTGATTACCATGGAGTCTACACTTTAACATAATATCATTGATTCTAAAATGTTTCAGTACATACTGCATTTGTAGAAGACTGATACTGTGGTTTCTTTAATTTTTTTCCAATTTAACACCCAGACTAACAACAAAACATAGTTAATAGCTCCTACTATTTAACAGCATTAAATACATTCCTTAATAATAAGTTATTGTCATAACATAGGAACAATTTATGCCAGTTCACTATTTGTTGCATGTACACCAGAAACTAAGAATTGCACTTATTAAATTTTATTGCAGATGAAATAAGATGGGATTCCATTCACACCTGTTCAGGATCCAGGGATTGGCCGATGGAATCCCATTTATCGGCACAGGATCTTGTGATTGGCCGATGGAATTGCTCTCACCTGCACTGGGCAATGGAATCCCACTTCACCCATAAATCAGTGACCAGCCAATGGAAGTGCATGCACATCTGCACAGGATCCAGTGTTTGGACAGTGGAAACTCATTCATACTTGATCAGAATCTAGAATCCATAATGGAATCCCACTCACTACAGCATAGGATCTGATGATCAGCTAATTGAATCGCACTCACACCTGTTCAGACTCCACCAATTGGCCAATGGAATCACGCTCACTGTGATAACTCATCTCCTGATCAGCCAACGGAGTTGCACTCACGTCTGGGCAGAATCCACTATTTGGCCAATGGAATCCCACCCACACCCATAGAGCGCTCCAAACTGAGGGCCCACCACCAGAATTCCTCACCTGCCTCCGGAGTGAGGAGCTTGGAGCATTCTCCTCAAACTTTGCTAACAACTGCGTGGCCATTGACTTCACTTTGTTTTGGTTCCCAGCACGTCTTGTTTCGTTCCCGTCCATTTTGGGATTCGCCTCCTGCTCAGAAAGATCAGACCTGTGTTGAAAATAATCAAAGCCAAGTCCTCCAAGACACCCTAATGAACACAAACAGGAAAAGTCACCAGCAGACAGCAATGTCAGAAAAATGTGGAAAGGTCAGACTATGGATGGATGAAAATGAAACAGATCCAATTTTCAGTTCTACACCACTGTTAAGGCCCTTTTGAACTCTCAGCCTACATTCATCCTCCTATCTGAACAAGCAGTTCCTCAATTTCTTCATTCTAGTCCTCCCCTCCCTGACTTGCTTTCAAACACTCAAGAACTGCCACCTGCCTAGACACTTGGTGCCAGGAGAACACAAAGGGAGTATCTGCACTAATGCAGGAGCCCCTGATTTGAACAGTCTCTCACTGCCACCAGCTCAAGATACTGAAACTGTGTGTATATTGGAGGTTGATATAGAGTTGGGATTAGGAGATGTTAAGTCACCAGGCAGCTGTGCCAGGTGTACAGATGGTTTGTTTGCAAACTCATTGGAGGACCACATGGCAGACAAGAAATGCTGCCCAGGATTCAGATGAGAGCCTCCGCAGGATAACACATGGGATTCAGATGAATTGACACATATAGTAAGTTGCTGCATATGATTTTGCTGTCCTGCCTGACAGCCTACTACTGCTGTCAAGGAGCAAGGATGAGTCTGCCTCCGAGTTAGTGGAGGGAGTGGCACAAGAACTTGCTTTTCCATACAGCTTCTGCTTCTGCTGTGCTACAGACAGAAGCACCAACACAGCTGCCCCGAAAGCTGGTTGTATGCATGAGTCACTTACTTCTCCATCATGGGCATGTAGCAAAGATTTATGGCAAATATATTAAGGCACCTCCAAAACCATTCTACAGTACTTTCGAACATGTCTGCAGTTACATATATTTAATCTAACCGACTTGGTTATAAAATTACACTCATACAGGGCCTGTCTTGCTGGTTCATGCCTCTTTTCTCTTTAATGCACAACACATCCATCATCAGGACCTGCAGATACCTTGATATCCCATTGGCCTGTGTGAGGACAGGATAGCCACCATTTCTGCATATCTGAGTGCACCCAGGCACTCAAGTGCTAATGAAGCCAGAAATGACTCCACACAAATGGGCTCTTGCCTCTCATCTCTTGAAGATTAACAGAAGCAGTGATCACAGAAAGGGCCAGTCTTCTACATCATTGAATTGACTTGGTCAGGAAGGAAATAATCATATCTTATGCGTTTAAAGCCCTTCTCCGGTTTATTTTTACCATGCAACGTCCCAGTTATCCATTATCTCACGAACCTCTTGTGACAGCATGTCAGTCTTTTTTCTCCTCTTACTAGTGGCATCACTGTCTTCACTTTTCTTTTCATGCTGAAAAGGGAGATAAATATTGAACACGCATTGAAACACAGAAGGAATGTGGATATTCTTATACTTTCATTGTAAGTCAGCAACTTTTTAAATCAACATCTGCTTCTCAGCTGCCTACAGTCCAAAAAAGAGGCCATTCAGCCCATCACTTTGAGCAAAACCAAAACGCTCCGAAAGCTAGTGTGCTTCCAATTAAACCCGTTGGACTATAACCTGGTGTTGTGTGATTTTTAACTCACTTACCCTGGTTGTGAATTCTACCTTCTAATTCTCTGGTGAAAGAAGTTTCTTCTAAATTCGGCAAAAGTGAGGACTGCAGATGCTGGAAGTCAGAGTCTAGATTAGAGTGGTGCTGGAAAAGCACAGCAGGTCAGGCAGCATCCAAGGAGCAGGAAAACCAACGTTTCGAGCAAAAGCCCTTCATCAGGACTGAAGGCAGGGAGCCTCCAGGTTGGAGAGATAAATGGAAGGGAGTGGGGCTTGGCAGGTAGGACAGGTCATGAGGATTCTTCTTAATTCCCCATTGAATACATTAGCACCTATCTTGTATTCATGGCTCCAAGTTCTAGTCTGATTCACAAGTGAAAACATCTGCTCCCTGTCTATCCTATCAAATTTCATGCAAACTTTGTCATATGTCAAATTCCACAAATTCCAGAACTTGTTATGATCTCTTTACCTTTGGTGTCCGTTTCCTTTGCAACAAGTTGACACCGTTGAAGATTGAATTTGGCTGCCTGGCTGGAGGTGCAGGCATTTTGTTGCTATCCTGCCTGAATAACGTTGCTGGAAAAAGACAAAAAAGACAAACTCAAGTTGTCAATATCATTTTAAACTCTTTCCATTTACTGAACAGTTAAAGGAGATATTTTAAACGGGCATTGTTATGATCAGGAACACTTTGACAGTGCAGCACTCCCTCAGTTCTGACCCTCTGACAATGCAACGCTCCCTCGGCACTGACCCTCTGACAGTGCAATGCTCCCTCAGCACTGACCCTCCGACAGTGCAGCACTCCCTCAGCGGTGACCCTGCAACAGTGTTGCACTCCCTCAGTACTGACCCTGCGACAGTATTGCACTCCCTCAGTACAGCACAGGGAGAGTTTGCCTGGTTGTGTTTAAGTCTCTGTCGTGGTTTTTGAACCCACAATGGTCTGAGCCACTGGGCCCTGGCTGACATTATAATCGATACTGGGGCTTATCAAATGATTACCAACACACAGTGAATCACTCACAGGAAGTCGAGCGTGGTTTTCCTCGGAAGTACTCATAGAACTTGGAGAGATACATGACCATGCTGAGCTTGTCGGGCTCACTGACCGAAGCCATCTCCTTCCCTGTGGTGACTGGAGAGATCCCAAACTCACGTTCTGCTACATCAAAGGCCAGCTGGTTGTTTTTGGCAGCATCCTCTTCATTCAGTGCATCAAAATCACTGGAGACAAATAAAGAATAATTATGTCATCAGTTTAGGGGAGTGGAAGGTGGACTGGGGGCTGGTGTCAGTGTGGAAGTGTGTGTGGGAAAGGATGGGGGCTGGAGTGGGTGTCGAGGATGGGGTGGGTGTGGGGTAGGAGCTGAAAGTAGACTTCCTGTGTACCAATTCACAGACTGCAATAACATTAAATGTTCACCAACGTAGTCAAAAGTTTTGCACCATGGACATAGAACATGCCCAAGCCTACAAAAAGTACAAGTTACATTTATGTGGCACTTCGTATATAATAAAACATGCATGATGTTTCACGGGGACATGATCAGAAAAGAAAGCTTAACTCTGAGCCATATAAGCAGATATTGGGCCAGGTAACCTTAACCTTGGTCAGAGAGGCTGGTTTTAAGGAGTTTTTTCAAGGAACAAAGAAAGATGGAGAGGCAGAGGCATCAGGGAAGGAGTTGGAGATCAGAGGAGCCAGACGGTTGAAAGCATCACTACCAGTGATGGAATAAAGGGAGTTCGAGATGGACAAGAGACCAGAATCGGAACTATGGGTAAAGCACAGAGCTCATTGTTTGAAGTAGTTGGACTGGACATGTTGGGCTGAATGCTGTCTCAGTCTATAATTTGCAGAGTAAGAACTCATGCATTCATTATCTAAAGCAAACAGACATTTTTATGCCCTTTATTTACAACAGTCCTCTCCAACTGACTCCTAGTTATACAGGAGCCAAACAAAGTTTGAAAGACTTTGGCTGGATCCCAAAAGTTCAATTCCCTAGCATCAACCTATTCTTACAGATGATGCAAAAAGTAAATCTTACATTAGTTGCGGACAGAAGTGATGTATGATTGCACACAAAGCTAGGCCATTCTTCCAGGAGCTGGTCAAGTCAGTGACTGCCACATTCTGGTAATTCTCGGTTTGCTTCTGGCACCAGGTTAAAAGCCTATTGGGACGCACCTCCGACTCTGGAATTGACAGAGAAGACAAGACAGTGGATAAGCAGGTTGGTCAAAGGTGCACTCAACATTTCCAGATCACACATTTACAGGAACCAAACCATCCAGCCCTACTGATGTTTACACTGCACACAAGCCTCCTGTGGTAACATCAGCATCAGCAAGCACTCAGCTCCTCCTGAGAATCCAGGCCGTGGCTTGGTCCGGGCCCTGCGTGGAGATAAGGCTTAAAGACGACTTTAATATCTGGATGTTACTCATTCCTTTCAGTTTTGTTTCCATTACTTCTGCTGTTTTTTAAAATTTTGGTTTTATAACCAAGTGTTGTACCCAAGATGGCACAGGAGAATGGTGGCTTTATAAACTTTTCACTGTATTCGGTATTCTTATACTTGAGTACACATGATAATAAAAGCTAATTCTAATTCTCTCCTCCCATTCTGTCTCTGGATTCCTTTCTTCTTCAGTTTGGAGGGATAAGGGCTAAGTGCAAGCAGGGAGTACTCATTTAGTTTGGGAACATGGTCAACATGGACTGTTTGGACCAAAGGGTTGGTTTCCATTCTGTATGACTCTATATATACATCAAGCCTTCCTTAACAGCAGCAATGCTATTTGCTTACCACTTCATTCTCTCCACTCCTTCTGAAGAAATTCTTTCTGAACTTATCAATGTTAATGACCATCTCATACTTGGGCTCCTTTGTCTGGATTCACTTACAGAAAACCTTCATAATTTTTAAGATCTCTATCAAGTCACCTCTTCCCCAGAGTAGTGAGTTCCAGCCTACCCAGAAAGTTACAAACAACTAATTCTGCTTTACATGATTGTGAATCTTTTCTCCAGTGCCATCTTGTCATGCAGAAACCAAGGTTACAGTGGAGGTAGAGTCTATGAAACAACCTGAAAGTCCCTAGACTAAAGGTGACCTATATCACAGATCGATAGGGTGAGAGGAAGCTTGTGTAAATACCTACCTGGTTGGAAGGCCTGTTTTACTCTCTGAACACTTTGTAATATATGTTTCTATTTCATGTCTCAAAACACTTCTGTTATCCCCTTTGGAGAACAGTGGGGGAAAGTTGCAAAGATTAACCGGTTTTTAAATCAACCATGTTGAGCTATGTCATAAATGTTTCTTCCGTTGCCAACAAGTCTTTGAGTGGAACATGAAACCAGAGTTTCTGGCTTAGAGGCAGGGCACTGCCAACCTGGCCTCATGACCCCCTTTTGTAAAAGGTAACCTGCAAAGAGCTGGTGCCAAGGCCAAGAAATTCACAAGACTTCCTTCGGTTTGATTTTCCAGAATCAGAAGTTGAATGTGTGGGATCAGCATTCTCATCAGAGTTAGGCTTTTCTTTAAGCATTATTAACTGTAGGTGGGTACCTCACTAAATTGCATTCACAAGAATGGTTCCAGAGATGAGATGCTTCAGTTACAGCGATAGATTGGAAAATGATTTTCGAGAAGATTGGAAAATTTGGGACCATTCTCCACTGGGCAGAGAAGGTTGGGAGGAGAACTAAAAGAGCTATTCCAAATTAAAAGGGATCTGCTTACAGTAGACAGGAAGAAACTCTGGCCAAGTACAGACTCAGAATGCAAGGACACAGATTTAAGATAATTGTCAAATGAGGCAAAGGAGACTTGAGGAGAAAAAGGTTCATGCAGCAAGTGATTAAGATCTGGTGTGCACTGCCTGAAAGCATGGGAGAGGCAGATTTGATCAAAGTATTCAAAAGGGGACTGGTTATAATCTGAAAAGGAAGAATATACAGGATTTCAGGTGAAGACAATGGAATGACACTGTTTACGTTGTTCATTTGGAGACATGACATAGTCACAATGGACTAAATGTGTCACAACAATTCTGTAATCCTGCGATGTTTTAGTGGATTCAGGTACAATAACGTAAGTAAAACTGCTGACACAAGAACATTAGCTTGTTCCAGCCTTCAACAATTCTACTTTAGTGAATCATTCTTGAGTTGTACAGCATGGAAACAGACCATTCGGTCCAACTCGTCCATACTGACCAGATATCCTAAAATGATCTAGTCCCACTTACCAGCATTTGGCCGATATTCCTCTAAACCATTCCTATTCATTGACCCTTCCAGATGCCTTTCAAGTGTTGTAATTGTACCACCCTCCACCATTTCCTTTGCCAGTTCATTCTGTACACGCTCCAACCTCTGCATGAAAGTGTTGCCCCTTAGGTCCTTTTTAAATCTTTCCCCTCTCACCTTAAACCTGAGACCTCAACTTTTGGACATTAATTACCCTGGGGAACAAAACCTTTGCTATTCACTCTATCCATGCCCCTCGTGATTTTATAAAACTCTACAAGATCACCCCTCAGCCTCTGACACCCTAGGGAAAAAAGCCCCAGCCTATGCAGACTCTTCCTATAGCTCAAACTCTCCAATCGCAGCAAAGCTTTGTAAATCTTTTCTGAACCGTTTCAATTTTCACAACAACTTTGCTATAGCAGGGAGGCCAGAATTGAATGCAGTATTCTTAAAGTGGCCTAATCAATGTCCTGTGCAGTGTCCTCCCAACTCCTATACTCAATGCACTGACCAATGAAGCCAGGCATGCCAAATGCCTTCTTCATCACCTTGTCTACCTGCGACTCCATTTTAAAGGAACTGTACACTTGCACCCCCTAGGTCTCCTGTTTGGCAGCACTCCCCAGGGCTCTACCATTAACTGTATAGGTTCTGCCCTCATTTGCCTTCCCAAAATGCAAACCCTCATATTTATCTAACTTAAACTCCACTCCTTGGCCCATCTCATCAAGGTCCCGTTGTACCCTGAGATAAGCAACTGAAAGCTCGGGGTCATTTTCACTGACAGAGTAGAGGGGATCAACAGAGTTTAGTAACTCACCTCGACGTGACACTTTGATAGATTTTCGCATGGAGTTTACTCTTTCTAGTGGACAGTTCTTCAGATCAGTTGTGATGTACAGCTCACGAACCTGAAGGAAGTTAAAGAAATAAAAGTTTTGTTTATCCTCTTTAGAACAGTACCATTTATATGCTCTCCTCCGCCAACCCCACATGTCAAACTTCATCCTGACTTGGAATAATATTGTGGATGCTCCATTGTTGCTGGGTTAAATGCTGGATCTTCTATTTATGGGTATCCCCATGCCACACAGACTGCAGTGGTCCAATGTGGTATCTCAGCAACACCTTCTCAAGGACAATTAGGGAAAGGCAATAAATGCTGGCCTTCACCTTGATGTTCACATGCCAAGCATGAGCAAGTAGTGGCTGCAGAGAAGACTCATGAGAACGGGGCCTCGGATGAGGGATTTCAGTTATGCAGATAAATTGGAGAAACTGGAATTGTTGTCTTTGGAGAGGAGAAGATTAAAGGGAGATTTAATAGACAGCTTCAAAATCATGAAAGGTTCTAATAGAGTAAATAAAGTGAAAGTGCCTCCAGTGACTGACAGATCAGTAACGAGAGGACCCAGATTTAAGGTGAGCAGCATAAGATGCAGAGGCAACATGGTTCTTTTTTAACACAGAGATCCGTAATGTACTGGCTAACAGGCCAATGGAAATCAGTTCCATAATAACCTTCAAAGAGGGAAACACTGACAGGTTATGGACAAAGAACAGGACTGTGGGGCTAACACTACTGGAAAGTCAGCACAGGCACAATGTGCTGAAGGCTGTCCTTATACAGTGTAACATTCTGTGAATTCAAGGCTTTACCCAGTCTGTCCATATCACAGTAGTCTTACCTGGTGAGATTGGACACAGCTTGAGTTGAGGTTGGGGTATCGTGTCCCTGGATCAATCGTGTACTGGTCAAAGTTCTTGTTGATGTTTTCTGGTGTGGTTTGAGGTAGCAGTCGATAAATGCTTTCTCTGGAAAGGCAGGCACAGAATATTCAATCACATTTTATAATCCTACTCTTCCCAGCAAAGATAGATGCAAAGAATCTGCATTCCTGTTACACCTTCAGTGCCTGCAGGATGTCACAAAGCAACTAACAGCTAGTGAAGTATTTTTCTAATGTAGTCATTGTTATGATGTAGGAAATGTAGCAGCCAACTTGCACACAGCAAGATCCCACAAGCAGCTCGAGAGAACCACCAGTTAAATCAGTTTTTAGTGATGTTGGATGAGGGATCAGCATTGACGAGGACACTCTTGAGATGTTCCCTCCTTTCCTTGGTAGTAGTGCTGTGGGATCTCATTTAATCATTTCCAGATGGAGACAAGCCCTCCCAGAGCCTCATAGGTTCTATCTCAGCAAGAAGGAGAAGATGTTAAGGCCTTCACAGAGATCTTTATCCTTTCTAGCCAAAGGCAAGGTCCCAGAAGAGTGGAGAATAGCCAATGTTGTTCTCTTGTTCAAGAAGAGCAACAGGGATCATAGAATCATAGATTCCTTAAGTGCAGAAGCAGGCTATTCAGCCCATCAAGTCCACACCAACCCTCCGAAGATCGACCTACCCTATCGCTACAACCCTGAATTTCCTATGGCTAATCCATCTAGCCTCCACATCCTTGGAGACAATGGACAATTTAACATGGCCGATCTATCTAATCAGCCCATTTTTGGACAGTGGAAAGAAACTGGAGCACTAAAGGAAACTCAGGCAGACATGGGGAGAATGTACAAACTCCACAGCTCCACACAAACAGTCGCCCCCTGGCTGGAATTGAACCTGGGCCTTATGCCAGCAGGGACAATCTAGGAAATTATAGGCTGGTGAACCTTTTGTCAGTGATGGGGAAATTATTGGAGAAGATTCTTAGGGACAGGATTTACTCATACTTTGAAAAGAATAGACCTGTTTGGGATAGTCAGCATGGCTTTATATAGGAGAGGTCAGGTCTCACAAATTTGATTGATTTTTTTTGAAGAAGTGATGAAGATGATTGATTAGGGTCGGGCAGTGGATGTTGTCTACATGGACTTTACTAAAGTATTTGACAAGGTCCTTCATGGTAGGCTGATCCAGAAGATTTAGTCACACGGGCTCCACGGTGAGTTGGTAAGTTGGGTAGAAAAGTAGCTTCGAGAGTGTGATGCTGGAAAAGCACAGCCAGTCAGGCAGCATCCATGGAGTAGGAGAATTGACATTTCGGGGATAGGACCTTTATCAGGAATGAGGCTTGTGGGCTGGGGTGCTGAGAGATAAATGGGGCTGGGGGGCTAAGGTAGCTGATAACTCGATAGGTAGAGAAAGGTGGTGGAGAATTTGATAGGTTGGAGAGGAGGGTGGAGCGGATAGATGGGAAAGATGATGGACAGGTCAAGAGGGCAGTACAGAGTTGGAGGCTTCGGACTGGGAAAATGTGGGGGGGAGGGGAAATGACGAAATTGGTTGAGTCCACATTAATCCTGTGTAGTTGCAGGGTCTCAAGGTGGAAGATGAGGCGTTCTTCCTCCAGGTGTTGGGTGGTTAGGGCTTGCTGATGCAGGAGGCCCAGGAGTGGGAGGGGGAGTTGAAGTGTTCAGCCATGGGGCAATGGGGTTGGTTGGTGTGGCTTATGCCCAAAATGTCGATTCCCCTGCTCCTCAGATGCTGCCTGACCTGCTGTGCTTTGCCAGCAACACACTCTCGACTCTGATCTCCAGCATCTGCAGTCCTCACTTCCTCCTACAAAGTTGGCTTGGTCATACAAGACATAGTATAGCTGTTTTCTAACCGGAGGTCTATGACCACTGGCATTCCTCAAGTTCAATTGCCATTTTTGGAGTAGGGTGCATAGAGGAAGGGGGTTGAGGCTTTGGAGAGGGTGCAAAAGAGGTTTACCAGGAATGTTGCCCAGATTGGAGTTATAAGGAGAGGATGGACAAATTTGGATTGTTTTCACTAGAGTGTCAAAGGCTGGAGTGGTGACCAGATAGAAATATATAAACTCTTGATAGGGATGAATAGGGTGGGTGGTCAGAGTCGTTATCCTTGGGTGAAATGTCAAATACCAGCGGGTGTAGGTTTAAAGTGACAGCCAGGAATGGAAGTTATAAAGAAAGGCTGGGACATTTTTCATTGGAGCATACAAGGTTGAGAGGTGACCTTACAGAAGTTTATAAAAACAAAGAGGGGTACAGATAGGGTTAATGATTGTGGTCTTTTCCCTAGGATGGGGAATTTTAAAACTGTGGGTTTAAAGATTTAAAAAAGACATGAGGGACGATTTTTGTTTTCACAGAGGGTGGCTCCTGAGGAAGTGGTGGATGTACATACAATTACAACATTTGAAAGACATTTGGATAAGTATATGAATAGGAAAGGTTTGGAGGGATATGGACTAGGAGTAGTCAATTGGGACTTGTTTAGTTTGGCATGGAATGGTTGGACCAAAGGGTCTGTTTCTATACAGTATGACTCTATGAGATGTGTACGGCAAGTTTTTTTTTTACACAGAGAGTGATCGGTGCCTGGAATGAACTGCCAGAGGAACTGGTAGAAGTAGATAAGGTATCAATGTTTAAGAGGCATTTAGAAAGACACATAGACAGGTAGGAAATAAAGGGTTATGGACTATGTGCAAGCAGATGGGATCAGTTTAGAATGGCATCATGATCAGCACAGACTTGGGTGGGCGGAGGGCCTGTTCCTGTGCTGTACTGTTTAATATTCTAGCAACTGATTGTCATTGCATTAACAATGATCATGTCACCTGAACTGCTAATAACAGCCCCAGTTGAAGATCCTGTGGTGTAGGGTAGAATCCCTACCGCCAGACCAGAAGGTCCAGTACACTGTCAGGGTGTGATGGCCATGGAGGTGTGTCGTAATATGTCTAAACAGGCTGATTGAAAAAAAAACAAGCCCTAACTTTCTCCAGCCACCTTAATGGTTGTGTGTGCAAGTCCAACAACATCTTAGCAGGGCAGCTAAGGGCAAGATGTTCTCAGTATGTAGATAGGTAACTGTGGAACAGTATAAACCACCAGCAAGTTCCAGAGATTCATAATCCAGGGAATATCACGTCATTCCCTTAACCAGTTGACTGATTTATGCATTAATGTCAGTGCATGTTGTTAATGCACTGTTATATTTAGAGCAAGAACTAATTGTATGAAAGAACTCTCCCCTCTCCCCTTCTCCCTCACCCCTTCATCTCTCCCTCGGCTTCTCTTTCTTTCCCCTTCCCTCTCTGTAATGTTTAAGCTTGTTGTTGAGCATCAGTCCCTTGTTGTGAGGCCGTAGATCAGTTGGGAGATGCCAATAAAAACATTATGTAGACTTAACTTTTTGCTCGAGGCTTTGAAAATCTTCGCAGATAATTGGAATGGGAGATGAATGGAGATAACAGAGGTTTCACTTCAAAATCTATCACAACTTCTGCTAAGAATAAAATTCTTGCCATATCTGGAATCTGACTAAAATCCATCCAAATAATGTAGTCTACAGATCACAAGCTCATTCCTGGCAACTGTCCAAAGAACACAATTGAGCTTTCACAACAGTGTTTTCCTGTGTTCTGCCTGGTTGAGGGTCAGAGTCATATTGAACTCCCTCCTGGCCTGATGGTTCCACCCCAGCCTAAAGAATCCTTGGGTACAGCATCATTCCTTGTATTCTTAGCTCAGGGTTCACATCGGAAATTAGGACAACAAGGCGGTTTCATTGGGATACTACCAGCATTGATAGTAATCAAATACCATAATACTGTTATGAACTCGAGGAGGCCTCCCCACTCACTGACCCCCAGCCTTTTCCACCATTCGGTTAGATCCTGAGCTGTTCCTCAAATTCATCTAGCCACCACATCCCTCAATCTCCTTATCCAAAATAAATCTACTGATTTTGACATAGATTCGATGAGCTTAAAGGGCTCTTGGGGGAAAGGGATCTGGATTTCTATCATTTTCTGGATGAAGACAAATTACTCCAGTTATAGCCCAGATTCTGCCTTTGAATCAGAATGTTGTGGACTCAATTCATAGTCCAGTGACTTGAGTGCAAAATCTAGACCAATTATCCAGTGCAGCACTGTGGGAATGCTGCACAATACAGGTGCTGGCCACTGGATGAGACATTAAATCTTAACACCATCTGCTCTCTCAGATGGACATCAGGTGACATTATCTCAAAGCACAACAGGGGAATTATTCCCAATAACTTCACAAATATTTATCACTCAACCAGCACCACTACAGCAGATCATCTGGTCAATACAATGCTGCTATCTATGGGATCTTGCTGTGAACAAATGGTTGCTGTTTTTTCCTTCATTATGACAATGGCTATGCTTCTAAACTAACATATTGTAAAGCATTTTAAGCTTCCACAAGGTTGTGAAACATACTATACAAATGTGAGTCACTATTTTTTCTTTTTCTAAGTACTCACACATGGAGGAAATAGAGTCTCTTCTACAACATGCTACAGTATTATTTGGATGATGTGCCTCGCCTGTACTGAGCCCTTTGTTGGTCAGTTTAATTAGAATGGCTTAATAGCTCTGCTTGAAAATGGGGCTAAAGGCTGACAGGAGTGAGTTAAGGTATTAGTTTCAGTTACATTAAGCGTTGGTGGTGCCAACAACAAATTCTGGTCTTTGTGAAATGAACTTGATATAATAATGCAGTGTCTATGATGTTCGAAATTCATGCCACACCTGAGAAAACTGTGAAGATGAATTCAGTAAAACATAATTTGTAACTGGATTCAGATTACACAAGAAAGCAAAATAACTGAACTTTCATAGATTACATAGAATCTGCAGCACAAAATGAGCCGTTCGGCCTAACAATTTAGGCCTCTTCCCCAACCTCTTCATCTCACTGTATCAGCACTATTATCTTCTATTCCTTTCTCCCTCATATACTTACATCTCATCCCTTAAAAATCCAAATGATGCACAAATGTTGTCAATGGAAAAGAACCTGTCACCTTTCTATGGTCCCACTTCACATAGTTGACACCTAATGCCCACCAAAATACTAGACCCTTCAATTCCCCCAGAACACAACAACAACAGCAAAGAAAACCTTAAACAGGTCATTGTGAAAGAGCTCTGCTCCCTTCAGAAAACTGGCATGCCAAAACCCCAGGAGTTAGTTCATACCCACAGTCTGGATATTAAGAATTTATCTAACTTCATCACTGTGACAGTACAGATTAGCAAAAGAAATTCCAGTCTATGTTTGGTGTTGGTTTGTAATAATTCTTCTTGGTTTGTTTTCCCAGTTGGCAATGCTTACAATAACACTGCAAAGCCCCATGCACTGATTATTATTCTAAACATTCCATTGTCACCTAGTAACGGTTCACTCTGTAATGGAGTCAGACCCCAAATAAACATCAAACTGCATGTTTAACAGAAAGAGACCATTCAGCCCAATTTTTCCTCACAAACTTTCTTTTATCATACTTCAGCTCACCCTATAGAATATCCTACATTCCGTTCTCCCTCATGATATGTTCATCTAGTTTCCTCTTAAATGCAGCTTTCATTAACCCCAACCATCCCTTTGGCAGTTGAGTTTCACACACACTACACTTTCTGGATAAAGAATTTTCTTCTAAATTCCCTCTGAAATTTATTCACGACTCTCTTAAATTTATAGTCCTCCACAAAAAACTGAAGTCCTCCATATTCAGAAAGGTCTCTATCGGGTCATTCCCCAATTTTTTCCTTCCCTTCACATAGCTGCTTTATGAAAAAAATTGGATGTTTCCGCTCGAATCGGACAAACTACTTTGTAGACAGTACACACCCCTTTCTCTCACCTTTCTACCAAGATCTCCAGAGATGGTATGTTCTCTGCCCACCTCTTCACCATCCATGCTGTGTCTAAAGCTGCCAGGAATCCACGGGCACAACCAGTTCCCATTGGCCAGAATGGCTACAAATGATTCAAGAACACAGATAGGCATGTAAGCAGCAAGGTCCACATCATCAGTGGCTGTCAAACACACAACACACAAGCAGGTAAAGTATTCTCTTTCAGTCAGAATGTCCATATGGCTTCTTATGGTCCATGGGAATGCAAAATTCACTAGCAACAAAGAGTGGACTCTGCTACTTACCAATCAGCATCAACAAACTTAAATGATGGACCAGTTAAGCATTGGAACTGCAATAACAAGCAGTGTCACTAATTGATTCATAATGTGACAGCTCTGGCTCAGTGGGTAACATCCTCACCCTCAAATCAGAAGGTTATGGTTTGAAGTGACTAGAGCACATGATCCAGGGCTGAAGGAGTGCTCGTGGAATTGTTGCACATAATTGGCTACAAATCTTCTACAAAACAGCAATGACCACACTTCAGAAGGGCTTAACTGGCTGGAAAAGGCTGTAGGTAGATCATGAGTTGTGAAAGAAGTTATATGCAAGACTTATTTTGCTTTTTTTGATTAAAGTAGGAATAAGCTGGCTTTTTTTAGCCTGAATAGGTTTCTTATTTAGCATGGAATATCATGACCAGATGTTCATTTTAAATCTATTTCTCCACCACAACTTTATAATTCATTCAAGTGAGGTGGAGATTGTTGGTCAGACCCAATTGTTCATTCCTCCTCATCTCATTGTGTCTTTTTCTTGAAAAGCAATTGTTTCTTCTGCTAAGAGCTTTACTTGGTCACTTCAGACCAAACCATTAGTCGGGGTCAGGAGTCATCTGCAGGTCAGCGTAGGCAGAGCCAGGAGATTCTCTTTCCCTTACAGACACTAAAATGATAAATTCATCATCAACATTCTTGGTATCAACCTTCAAGTTACACCTGAAAAGGCCAGGTTCAATTTAGCCTACTTTCCAGTTGAACTTATGATGCTTGGTTTGATAGCCCATCACTTTAAGTGCTATGTTACTGCACCCAACATGTTTCCCTCACTTAGCAATGGACATAATTGGTCACTGGCGTCAGATGTTTGGCATGTTGCCTGTGGTGTGAATGCTGGCAAACAGCTTTGCTAGTCATTTCATCCACATGATCTAATATTCTTCAGGAATTCAGGGTAAACCTCGTCAATTCCTGTTGCTTTGCTTGGCTTGGTTGGCATCGGGATGCTATTTGTTTTGTCTTGTGCATATGGCCTTGAAAGGTTGGAGCTCTGGGTGGGGCAATCTTGAGAGACCGCATTAAAAGAATGTCATGACCATCAGCTCATCTACCCTGCTGGCTGTCCATATTTTTGAATTTATTTTCTTGTCAATGGTTATTAAGATAAATGGAGTTGAGATACAGATCAGCCATTAACTATTTGAAGGAGGTAATCAGTTCAGGCAACTGAATGTGACCTCCCATAGCTGTGCTCCATTAATTTTTATCTTGCTCTATAATCTCAGATATCCAGGGAACTACCCCCCCCCCCGGCGAATTTCCAACCCACGCACTCCTGATTTTGAAAGCCTGGTATTGCGAGGGTAGGTCCTTGAAAAGCATATCATCTCGTCAAAAAAGCAGTAAGCAGTTTACAAAGCACTTGCCTCTAACAGACTGTCTCCAACGAGAGCTACCAACAGCCGATACCCACATCTCTCTCGGATTAATGCAGCATTCTCCGAAGCATACATGCAGGTAAAGTCAAACATGGCCACATCGGGCTGGTCATTATGGTTCATTGCAAAGTCCAAAGCAGGGAGCTGGTAATTGGTGGCAAAGTCAGCCGCCTCTCTGGCATAGGACAAGAGGGCCTCCTGGTTGACGTTCTCACTACACAGAAGCATTTCTGTATCTACATAATCCTGCAGGAAGGACACATAAGAGTCAATGACATTAGAGAAGCTGTCCTCTCTTTAAAATTCAGAGAGACCTCTTCACCCAATGGGGGCGTGGTGGTGGTTGGGGGAGGTTGACATCTGGTGGTGGTGGTTGATATCTGGAACTCGCAGATAACACCAAAATTGGAGGTGTAATGGACAGCGAAGAAGGTCCCCTCAGAATACAACGGAATCTTGATCAGATGGGCCAATGGGCTGAGAGGTGGCGGACGGAGTTTAATTTAGATCAATGCGAGGTGCTGCATTTTGGGAAAGCAAATCTTAGCAGGACTTATACACTTAATGATAAGGTCCTGGGGAGTGTTGCTGAACAAAGAGACCTTGGAGTGCAGGTTCATAGTTCCTTGAAAATAGAGTCGCAGGTAGACAGAATAGTGAAGGCGGCGTTTGGTATGCTTTCCTTAATTGGTCAGAGTATTGAGTACAGGTGTTGGGAGGTCATGTTGTGCCTATACAGGACATTGGTTAGGCCACTGTTGGAATATTGCGTGCAGTTCTGGTCTCCTTCCTATCGGAAGGATGTTGTGAAACTTGAAAGGGTTCAGAAAAGATTTACAAGGATATTGTCAGGGTTGGAGGATTTGAGTATAGGGAGAGGTTGAATAGGCTAGGGCTGTTTTCTCTGGAGCGTCGGAGGCTGAGGGGTGACATTATAGATGTTTAAAAATCATGGATAGGATAAATAGGCAAAGTCTTTTCCCTGGGGTCGGGGAGTCCAGAACTAGACGGCATAGGTTTAGGGTGAGAGGGGAATGATATAAAAGAGACCTAAGGGGCAACTTTTTCACAGAGGGAGGTATGTGTATGGAATGAGCTGCCAGAGAAAGTGGTGGAGGCAAGTACAAATCCAACATTTAAAAGGCATTTGGATGGGTATATGAATAGGAAGGGTTTGGAGGGATATGGGCCAGGTGCTGGCAGGTGGGACTACATTGGGTTGGGATATCTGGTCGGCATGGATGAGTGGGACCCAAGGGTCTGTTTCCATGTTGTACATCTCTATGACTCTATCAAAGTGCTGTGGAAGGTAGAGTTACTTGAAAGCTTCAAAACAAACACCAAATTCTGTAGATTGAGACAGGATAGCCATCAGCTGGGGTGGGACAGGAGGGGTGATGGTGTAGAGGACAGAGGAAGGAGAGCAGGATTAGAGGGAAATGAGAGGTGGGAGAGAGAAAGGGAGATGTGGGGAGGGGAAGACGTGGGAAGGTGGGAGAGGGAGACATGGAGAAGGAGACACACGAGGAGGTGGGAGAGGGAGAGTGAGTCGTGG
>NC_057725.1:29785174-29804801 GCF_004010195.1 Chiloscyllium plagiosum
GAGATGTGGGGAGAGTGAGACACGCATGGGGATGAGGGGGAGATGTATTGGGGAGATGGTGGGGAGTGAGGTGCGGCCGGGGCAGTCAGAGAGGGGAGGCAGACAAGGAAAATGGAAACAAAAAGAAAGGAGTGAGAATAAGAAAGAATTCACATGTGCCCAGTAGCAAGGAAAAAAGTGAAAGCAATATTGTGTGAAGCCTGTGCAAGAGGGACAGAAACAATGTGCAAGCCAATGAGAGTGCAAAATAGCACTCCTATGTGATTGTAAATAGTAATTTCACTGTGGGGCAGGGTGAGGTGGGCTTTCTGAATACAGCTGATTTTGTGTTAATGCACTGGGATCAAGAAAGCTTTCCCTGAGCCTGTGTTTCCACTGTCAAGATTGGATCATGTTGTGGACTTGGCACAATTGTGGGATCAGAGTCAAAAAGTGTGGTGCTTGAAAAGCACAGCGGGTCAGGCAGCATCCGAGGAGCAGGAGAATCGATGTTTTGGGTATAAGCCCTTCATCAGGAATGGGATCAGACAGGAGGATAAGTGAAACCTTTGATAATTTTGGACTGTGAGCCCCAGTTCGTGCTGGAAGATAGGGTCACCATTACATTCTTCACACAGAACCCAACAACCCCCAAGGGAGAGTTACACCTACATTGACAATCACTCCTTTGTCCAGCAAGCTCTGTTTTTTTGCTGTCATTACAAAGTAATGGGTATTATCCTTATAATAAACAATATTCTCCAGATCAATTCCTGAAAAAAAAGCAGAAAATTCAACATTAGAACTGTGTAGGACTTTTCAAAAGTCAAGTCACTCTCAAGATCAATTTCACCACGGAAACTGTTCACACAGAAACAGGAGGGCGCCATTCAGCCCTTAGGCATGTTGCCACATTCAACTTGATTGACTCCTTATCTTAATTCCACTTACCTGGTTTAATTCCTTAACTCAAAATGATTCAATCCCTCAAATTTGTTTTGTTTGACAATAGTTGATCTGTCACCTTTGCTCCATACTCTACAGACTAGGCTTCTACCGTTGGCGCTCAGAAGATTAAGAGATGGCTAATTGAAACATACAAGATCATGGGGAGGGTGTTCGGGGCAGCGAGGGGTCTTGACAAGAGAGATGTGGAGAGGACGTTTCCTCTTACAGGGATATCTAGAACTTGGATTCACTCTTTAAAATTCAGGTGTTGGTCATTTACAACAGAAACTGGGCAATTTTGTTTATCTCAAAAAAGATTCAGGAACTTTGGAAGCAAGAACAAAAATTGCCAGAAAAGCTCAGCGGATCTGGCAGCATCTGTGCAGAGAAATCAGAACCATTCTGAAGAAGGGTCATTGGAACCGAATCATTAACTCTGATTTCTCTCCACTGATGATGCTGGATATGCTGAGCTTTTCCAGCAATTTCTGGTTTTGTTTTTGATTGACAGCATCTGCAGTTCTTTCGGCCTTTATTCAGATTCTTTGGAACCCTCTTCCAGAAAGGAGGCAGATTCCTTGAATATTTTTAAGACAGCCATGATCATATTGAATGGGACAGCAGACTCAAGGGGCTGAATGGCCTATTCTTGCTCCTTGTTCATATGTTTGAATGCCTTCCACAGACCCCGTCATCCTGCTGCAGGGATGAGAGGTGGATTTCGCTGTGTAAAAGACGGTGGAATTTGAAGCTGTTGACCAGTATAGAAAGTTAGACTGCTGTGGTTATCAGGAGGGTAGCACAGCCAGAGAACTGAAACTTTCACTTTCACTCCACCCGAAGTATCGTCTCATGTTTTTGTCACAAGACTGTTTAGTTTGGAGTGCCTTGTGAGGTAGGTCAACACCCACCTGTTTCCTCCTTCAAATCCTGGAAGAATTTCTGATTGAAGATGAAAGCGACGCCGCTAATTTCCTCGACTTTTGCCTCGGCTGTTGTGTTTCGGTTGATGAAGTTGGCAGTGATGGCGATGGCCAGTTTCCCACGGAACTCTTTTCTTCTAAAGCCTGAAATATATTATCACAGCTGTTTCAACAGAAACAAGCCCTATCCCATAACTTTTACAGATGCTTTTATTTTATTGCTCTCTTAAACACGTTTAATGTGTTAGGATAGACTACTTTCATTAGTATTTGACACTATTTGCGACAGCAGATAATTCAAAATCAAATCTGGACAGCAGCTTGATTTGCTTCATTTTGACAAATCTGTAATTGTCCGTGTGACACTTGGAAGCAGAACACGTTCCTGGCACCTGGTGTTAGCATCTCCAGATCAGACTGCATTAAAGGTAGAGCTACAGGTTGCTCAGTGCTGTCTGAAACTCAATTTCAGATTTACTGCTAAGTTCCTGCTGCATAATTTGTTTGTGTGCATGTGTGAGTATGAGAGTTTGAAAACATGAGTGAGAGAAAATCACAGAAAAAAAAACGAGAGAGAAAAAAATGCGGCAACTCATGACTAAGAGACAAATAGAAACCCAAATAGAGACAGTGAATGATGAAAAACTCAAAAAGGATTGCACTTTGTTGCAAATTATTATCAGTCTGTGTCCTGGAACATTGAATCAATTGCAGCTTTCTCGTAATGAAAACCTAGATCATTCTGTCCCCAATAGGCTTTGTTCTTAAGTGGAACACCTCATTGCTCTCTATAAGAATGACTCGCCATTTCAATGAACCACCTTATTACCACCCCAACATTTCTGTCATAGGTCTGTTACAGGGAAGCTCAACACAAGCTGAAGGAACAGCACCTCATATTCCATTCAGGCACTTCACTGCCTTCAGGACACAACATTGAGTTCAACAACTTGCTGAACACCATCCTCCATTTTGATTATCATACCCCCTGCCTCTCCCAACCCCTGCATCTTGTTTGTGTCTTGTTTACTTTGCTCTCAGCAGAACGGAGCTATTTTCTCCGTTCATGCCTATCGCTCACACCTATTTGATAGCTGAATCACTCCTTCACCACCATTAGCACTCCCTTTGTCTTTTGCTGTGGACTTCCTTACCATCTGTTTCACAAGTTCCTCTCCGCCTTTGACAACATAAAGACCATCTTTTCCAACTGCATTCAGTTCCGATATCTTTGTATACGAAATGCTAACTCTGTTTCCCTCTCCCTCTGCTGAGTTTCTCCAGCATTTTCTGTTGCTCTTTTTATTGAATTCTTGCATTGCCAGTGTTTTGCTTTTATCCTTCATATTTGGGTCAGGAGTGGGTTTAAACATCAAGTCAGGGGCTGTCATTGGACTGGTTAGCTACAGAACTTGCTGAAACAGCGAGGGAACTGAACAGTCTACAGCACAGCTATGCCTGTGTTCATCCAACCTTGGCAGCCCTTCAAGATGAATCCTTGGTTGTCCTTCCACATCTAATCAACACATCTCCCAGACACAAAATGAACAAAACTGTTTAATTCTTTTCTTTTCAGTGCAAACGTCTTTTGCTTCAAGTTGACAAAACATTTCTTTTAAAGAGTTTATACTTGGCATGAAATTGATCATGAAATAAAGAATGAAAATGGGAAGGGAAATAAAACTTGACCTCTCTGAATATCTCTTATAGATTCATTCAGCACAGAAACAGAACATTCGGTCCAACTTACCCTGCGCCAACCAGACATCCCAATCTGACCTAAACCTATTTGCCAGCATTTGACCTGGATTCCTCCAAGCCCTTCTTAATCATTTACCCACCCAGTTACCTTTTAAATATTGTAATTGTTCTCAATGAAATTTAGGAGATGGTTCCAGATTTTTATTGACATTTCATTTGAAGAAGTGCTCCCTAATTTTACTCAAACTGCCAAACTTTAATGTTAAAGCAACAAATGCTCATAATTCTGGCATATAGTTTGACCATCAGATGAACTTCCAACTTCATATGCTTTCCATCATCCTGCCTCTATTCCTGTAGCATTGTCCAACTCCACCCCATCCTTATTCCATCCACAGCTGAAATTCTCATCTGTGCCTTTGTTACAGCTAGACGTGACTATTCCAGTACTTTCTTGGCTGATTTCCCATCTTCTATTTTCCATAAATTTGAATTCACCTAAAACACTCCTGCCTATGTCTTAACCCACACCAAATCCTATTCACACATCGCCCGTGTACTTGCTGACCTGCACTGGCTCTATTCCTTGTTTTTTTTTATGCTTCCATGGCCTCCCTCAGCTCTATTTATGTAACCTCCTATAGCCACATCACCCTCCCCAACCTGTAGCTGCCTGAGGCCTGAGCTCTGGAATTGCCTCCTCAGACCTTTCTGCTCACTTTTCTCCTTTAAGGGGCTCCTTCAACTTACTTTTTTGGCCAAGCCGCTGATGTAATGTCCCCTTATGTGATCCAGTGTCAAAATTGTTTGACAGCACAACTATGGAGTATCTTGGGACATTTTGTTATAATTTAATTCCAGATTTCCCAATGGAAATATTTTCTCTTACTACACTATCAAATCCTTCAGTCATTTTAAACAAAGGAAATTTGCTGTCAATAAGAGGTCTTCTTTATAATAGGGTGGACCCTATGGAACATCATCGTGCAAGGTTGCCTTTCAGGCTGGAGGTCCATGACTAGTGGTGTTCCGCAGGAATCTGTACCGAGACCTCTACTGTTTTGTAATTATATAAATGACTCAGATGAAAATGTAGATGGTTAGGTTAGTAAGTTTACAGAAGTAACAAAGACCAGTATAGAAGGTTGTCAAAGGATTCAGAGGGATATAGATCAGTTGCAGATATGGACGGAGAAATGGCAGATGGAGTTTAATCCGGGTAAGTGTGAGGTGCACTTTGGGAGATGAAATGTTAAGGAAAAGTATACAGTTAATAGCAGGACCCTGAACAGCATTAATGTACAGAGGGATCTTGGGGGTCAAGTCCATAGCTCCCTGAATGTGGCCATGGAAGTCGATAGGGTGATAAAGAAGGTGTATGGTATACTTGGCTTTATTGGTCAGGGAACTGAGTACAAGAGTCAGGATGTCATGTTGCAGCTTTAAAAGACTTTGGTTAGGCCACACTTAAGAGTCACCAATTCTGGTCACCACATTACAGGAAGGATGTGGAGGGTGCAGAAGAGGTTTACCATGGTGCAGCCGATATTAGAGAGTATGAGCTATAAGGAGAGGCTAGAAAAACTCGGGTTGTTTTTCTCTTGAGCGGTGGAGGCCGAGGGGAGACTCGATACAAGTCTATAAAGTTATGAGTTGCACAGACAGGGTTGGCAGTCAGAATATTTTTCCCCCAGAGTTGGAATGTCTAAAACTAGAAGGCACTCATTTAAGGTGAGAGGAGGAAAATTAAAAGGAGATGTGAGAGGCAAGTTTTTTTACGCAGAGTGTGGTAGGAGTATGGAACATGCTGCCAGGGTGATGGTAGAGGCAGATACGATAGGAGCGTTTAAGAGACTTTTAGATAAGCACACAAATATGAAAGAAATGGAGTGATTTAGACAAAGGGCAGGAAGAAGGAATTTGTTTAATTTGGCATCATGTTTGGCACAACATCATGGGCGGAAGGGTCGGTTCCTGTGCTGTACAGTTTTGTGTTCTATATTCATTGCTGAATACAACACTGAGCATCAATTTTATTCTCCTCCTTCATTCCACTGATACCATTGGAAGGGACCAAGAAGGGGTATTTAAAAAGACAGAAAAAGGGAGACAGGAGGAGAGACTAGGCAAAAACGAAAGAGAGAAAGAGACATAGAGATAGAGAAGGAAGGAGATAAGAAGAGAGAGATAGAGAAACAGATAGATAAACAGAAAGTGATCAGAAGAGAGATAAAGGGAAAGTGAAAATGAAGGGAAAGGTGATAGCGAGCAATCTTTGTTAAAGATTTGTCACCTTGTAAACTGCTCCTTCGCCCATCTGCACCAACAATAACATCGAAGGTAAAGTCTGAGACGGGGTGATCACTGGGCCGCACCTCTGCTCGCCATCCTGGTCCTACATTCAAGTGTGGGATAATTAGTTAAATTGGCAAATGCAGTATTCCATTGTTATAGAACTATACACTTTAATATGATTTGTAACTTTTAAATAGTCCCCATCAACATTCAGTGGTCCTCTTCATTGTGTTGACACATTCAAAGGCTTGAAGATTAAAATGTTCAATGGACTTTTAAAATATTTTTGCTAATATGACTAGTTGATAAAACAATAAAAAAAAATCTGGATGTACCAAAGTAATTTAGTTTTGTAAGGAAAGAGCAACTCAGAGTCACCAATGACAAAACACTTGACTGGATTAATCTTGTAAATATAGCAGCAACAAACAAAGGTGAGAAGCTGGAAATTCTCTGCTGAATAACATCTTCTGACTCCCCAGAGCCTGTCCACCCCCTACAAGGGACATGTCAGGAGTGTGATGGAACTCTGTTGATTTGACTGGATGAGCACAGCTCTGATAACCCTCAAGAAACTTTAAATCATCCAGGACATTTTTTTAAAAATGCATTCATGGAAATTCATATCATAACACACTGGCTTGAAACAATATCCCTTCATTGTTGCTGGGTCAGAATCCTAAGGTCTATCCCTAACAGCACTGTGAATGGACCTATACCAGCTGGACTGAACAGTCCACCACCACCTTCTCAAGTACAAATAGTCAGGTGCAATAAAATCTGTTCTTGTTACATCCCATAATTATATAAAATTGCTATTAATGTAGATTCTCAGTATACTTACAAGAGAAAGATTAGACCCTAGCAGACATTTTCTCAAATCCTTCATATTGATCCATAAATGTAATAATTAACTCTATAATAATGTAGCAAGCTATGTTACTGGACTATTCATGCAGAAAACTTGAGTTTAAACACCATCTTGCATTTTGAGAATTCGATGGATAAAATCTTGAATAACAAACTGGGTATTAGTAAAAGTGACTATGAGCTGTGGATCATTGTAAAACCTGAACTAATTCATTCGAGTCTGTTTAGGGAAAGAGGTGCTGTCCTTACCCAGTCTGTATCTAAAGTGGTTCCAGCCCTATGTTAAAAGGAATAATTCTTAACTGCCCCTTTTGAAGTGATCTAACAACATACCCAGCAGCATCAAATCTGCCGTCAGAAGTTTAAGAAGATAGCTCCCTTCAGCTCTCAGGTCATTGAGCAGAGTGCAATAAACATCACCTTCGCTTGCAACAGGCACATCAGAGAATTATGCTTATAAAATTGACAAAATTCACTGTGTGGTCTCTAATTAACATTTTTCACAGCAAATGAAAATCTAGAATTTTCTCCTTTGTTTAGTGAACAGTTAAATCTTTCCTCCTTTCTAATGAAGTCCACATTCTAATGCAAACTGAGTAAAGGAGGTGTAAGAGGTTAACTAATCAACAAAGCAGTGTTTATATTCATTACTTTGTTTAAATTATGTGGAATGGACTCCTGGGCAGTTATTGCACTGATGATTTGTGGACACACAGTGTCAGACTTGATTTGAAGTGTGTGCTAGAAACTCTGACAAACTTGAAGTGGCCACTCAGAACATCAAGGCAGTTTGGATGGGCCGTTAGCTGACATTCTTGGAGTGCCAGAAATACTTTCCAGGCGGTGACTATTATTATCTTTGAGAAAGTTATAATCAGGGCACAGTCGACCACTTTGGACTGAGCAGGAGACAAGCCCGGTTCCTATTTGCACATTTGCGATGCACTATACTTATCCAGTCGGAGATGAACATACTGAAAAAATTGAGACATGCAGTGCAGGTGAATTTCCTGCAAGTCCCACTGTCACACACTGAAACAGTTACTGTGGAACAAGTACCAAACTCAGCAAAGCTCTTTGGGCAGCATCTTGAAATGCCTCAAGGAGAGAGGTAGGGGAACACCACCTCCACTCAATCACAAGTGTTACTCATAATTGGAACTAGGTCACTGTTCCTTCATTGCTCCTGGGCTAATATTCCTGGAACTGCCTTCTTAGTAACATTCTAGATGTACCTACACCATAGGGACTGCAGCAGTTCGACAAATCGGCTCACCAACACCTTTGGAATTAGGGATGTATAAAAGCACCATTCACATCCTAAGAACCCTTTTCTAAAAGTACTAGATTTCAAATATGTAAAAGAATTTGAACTAAAGCAGCCCATTCCCTTTATACACTGTTGATTTTCTAAGTGTTTAATTGGGAGAGAGAGATGACGCTGTAGTTGTCATGTCACTGGACAAGTAATCCAGAGGCCTGGATTCATGCTTCAGAAATTCAAAATAAATACTGCAACTGCTGGAAATCTGAAATATAAACACAGAGAGTGTTGGCAAAACTCAGCAGGTCTGTCAGCAATTGTGGAGAAAGAAACCAGGTTAATGCTTCAAGTCCAGTATGAATCAGCTCCTTCTTCAGAAGAAGCAACTTCCATGTTTCTGGCCTGCCAGGAACAAAGTTAATTAGGGTGGTGGAGAGACTTTCCAAATTAACCTGTCTAAAGGTGGAGGCGAGACTTGAATTCAGGTCTCCTGGTTCAGAGGTAGGGACACTACAGCTACATCACAGGAGCTTGTTGCAGCAGTGATGGGAAAAGGCCCTTAACTGCTCATTTTATTGAACACTTAGAGGCCTTAATTGGCAGTGAGTCGGGGGGCCCAACCTTCCCACCCAGAATTTAATTTCTGACGGAGCAGGAACAGAGTAGCACCTCCCCACCTCATTGCCTGCCCTTCCTGCCATTCTCCCCATCATTTCTTTGGATGGGAAAATCCTGGAGTGAGATACTTAGGAACATCTGTGTGCCACAGGCGAGGCAACTGCCAAATGTTTATTCAACGGTAGGGAGATTACTTTCAGGGAAATA
This sequence comes from Chiloscyllium plagiosum, assembly GCF_004010195.1. NCBI lineage: Eukaryota > Metazoa > Chordata > Chondrichthyes > Orectolobiformes > Hemiscylliidae > Chiloscyllium > Chiloscyllium plagiosum. The sequence goes on from NC_057725.1 coordinate 29,793,980, forward strand.
TATACAGATTTTTAAAAAAAGATTTTAACTGAGCACCATGTACTCAATAAAGTTTGTAAACAAAAGTTTCCAACTTGAGGCCACTAAGACCTCTGACTCCATTTAACCTGTCTCTCTAAAGCACCAGAAGTCAAGAGTTCAACCCAAGCTACCTTCAATACTTGAAAATACTGTGTATGCTAGTAATCCAACATAAAAACCTGAAAATGCAGCAAATAGTCAGTGGGTCATTAATTCCATGATCGTATTTGTAACCTGGCTAAGTGAAAGTAACCATGAAGCTATCAGTTTGTCTTAAAGCTAATCCAATTCACAAAATTATTTATGACAATATTTCTCAAGTTTGTTGATGACACAAAACTGTGAGAGTGCTGAGGAAGCTGTAGAGAAGCTTCTAAGTAATTTATACAGTTAATCCCTTCTCCTTTTAAAGATTGGTTTCTCTAATATTTCCTCATTACTCAAATTAGGCTCATGGCTCATCTTTGTTGAATCTCCAGGGCTTGAATATTTTCCTTACATTTGAGCGAACAAATCTAGACATTGCACTGCAGGTGCAACGTGACCACAGCACAGACAGTACCAGGGTCAGAGGAGTATTCAGCACAAAAGGCTGCATTTGACCCATCATGGCCAAGTCAGCTCTTGGGAAGAACTATTCATTTGGTGCCATTCTGCTTTGTTCTGTCCCAATTGCCTATAAATTTCTCCCTTTTCAATATTTATCCAATTTTCTCAACCTGACTTTTTCCACTCTCTGCTGAGCCAGAAGGGGTAGTTAAAATCCTAATCCCGAGATTCAAGCACAGAATCTTGGCTGATGTTCCCAGTGCCACATTAAAGGTGTGTTGTATTGTCAAAGGATGAAACATTGAACAATCTGCACATTCAAAATGGATGTGGAATATCTAGGGGAACTATTAAGACAGTAGGTGAATGCTCTGTAGGGCTTTGAGCCAACATTTAGGTTTCAATCAGTAATATCAGGTTATCTGACCATTACCAGAATGCTGTTTGTGGAATCATGATGTGTACAAATTGGCCGCCATACTTCCAGGGACTCAACTTCAAAAAAATGTGCTTAATTGGCTATAAAATACTTTGAGATATCGTGGAGTCATGAAAGGAAGTACAAAATTGCAAGTTCTGCCTTATTTTGGGGATCGTGGATGGCACAGAAAATGATAGCTCTGGTGAATTTGTATAAAGAACGAAGATTGCTGCATGAATGGAAGGTTCAGTAGGTGAGCTGTAGAAGGGAACTGTCTGGGTTTGTCCTGACGTCTCTCTCCAGACATTTGTACAGAGGCGAGTCAGTAAGGGAAATGCCTTACTGTGGACTGAGAAACATGCAGCACTAAAACATAATAGTATAAGTGAAGAATGCTTGATGAGTTTATCAAGATACTTTGAACACTGTGTTTTTGAGCATAATTAACGTGTATGGATAAGGTTAATGTATACTTGATCATAAGTACATCATGTTGTTGTGATTCAATGTAACAAATGGAGGGTTTTAGATGACACTAGCAGCACAGACGATGAAACAGATACCCTGACGTGCGTCACAATTTCTTTACAGAAGGCAATGAGTGCCCATGGAGAGACAGTAACAAGGATTTTTTAAAAACAGCTCAAGGCACAAGTTGGAATTCTATGCTTCAATATATAGATCGGGCTTGTATTCCCTTGAGGTTAGAAGATTGTGAGATGGGAGTGATTAAATTCAGGCGTTCAACATTATAATGGATTCAGCAGAATTGATAAAGAGCAACCATAAATAAGGAAACTAGAATGGGGTGGGGGGGGGGGGATCACAGTGTCTGTACCGGTTCTTTCTGTCTGCAAAGAACAAAGATTATATCAAAGAGCATATCCCTTGCTCTGTTCACAACAGAGAGGTACTGAGCATGCCCAACCATGATCATGTACACACAAAACTCAAAACACTATGCTCAATATGTGATGATTCTGAAACGAGACAATAATTGCTGAATGATCCTCACTGTGCAAAGAATTATACTGACAACTATTCTAGGATGGTCAGTCAGGCTCACAATGTGATACAATGTACAGAACGAACACTGCATACAGTAATATCCAGAGGCATATTCTTTGCAAACAGAAAGCACATGTACAGAAGTTCTGCCTATTTCAACTCAACAAAACAGGTGACCAACATTCTTTGGTTAATTTCTCAGAGTAGAACCTTGATCAAAAGAGTCAACCTGCCTGTCTTAAAATTTAAACAAATTGGCAGTTATAGAGTCGGAGTCATAGAGATGTACAGCATGGAAACAGGCCCTTCAGTCCAACCCATCCATGCCGACCAGATATCCCAACACAATCTAGTCCCACCGGGCCCATATCCCTCCAAACCCTTCCTATTCATACACCCATCCAAATGCCTCTTAAATGTTGCAATTGCACCAGCCTCCACCACTTTCTCTGGCAGCTCATTCCATACACATACCACCCTCTGCGTGAAAAAGTTGTCCCTTAGGTCTCTTTTATATCTTTCCCCTCACACCCTAAACCTATGCCCTCTAGTTCTGGACTCCTCGACCCCAGGGAAAAGACTTTGCTTATTTACCTTATCGATGCCCCTCATAATTTTGTAAACCTCTATAAGGTCACCCCGCAGCCTACGACGCTCCAGGGAAAACAGCCCCAGCCTGTTCAGTTTCTGCCCATAGGTCAAATCCTCCAACCCTGGCAACATTCTCGTAATTCTTTTCTGAACCCTTTCAAGTTTCACAACATCTTTCCGATAGGAAGGAGACCAGAATTGCACGCAATATTCCAATAGTGGCCTAACCAATGTCCTGTACAGCCACAATATGACCTCCCAACCCTTGTACTCAATACTCTGACCAATAAAGGAAAGCATGCCAAATGCCTTTTTCACTATCCTATCTACCTGCGACTCCACTTTCAAGAAGCTTTGAACCTGCACTCCAAGTTCTCTTTGTTCAGCAACACTCCCTAGGACCTTACCATTAAGTGCATAAGCCCAGCTAAGATTTGCTTTCCCAAAATGCAGCACCTCACATTTATCTGAATTAAACTCCATCTGCCACTTCTCGGTCTGTTGGCCCATCTGGTTAAGACTCTGTTGTAATCTGAGGTAACCCTCTTCGCTGTCCACTACACCTCCAATTTTGGTGTAATCTACAAACTTACTAACTGTACCTCTTCTGCTCGCATCCAAATCATTTATGTAAATGACAAAACGTAGAGGGCCCAGCACGTATCCTTGTGGCACTCCACTGGTCACAGGCCTCCAGTCTGAAAAACAACCCTCCACCACCACCCTCTCTCTTCTACCTTTGTGCCAGTTCTTTATCCAAATGGCTAGTTCTCCCTGTATTCCATGAGATCTAACCTTGCTAATCAGTCTCCCGTGGGGAACCTTGTCGAACGCCTTACTGAAGTCCATATAGATCACATCTACCATTCTGCCCTCATCAATCCTCTTTGTTACTTCCTCAAAAAACTCAATCAAGTTTGTGAGACATGATTTCCCATGCACAAAGCCATGTTGACTATCCCTAATCAGTCCTTGCCTTTCCAAATACATGTACATCCTGTCCCTCAGGATTCCCTCCAACAATTTGCCCACCACCGACGTCAGGCTCACTGGTCTATAATTCCCTGGCTTGTCCTTACCACCCTTCTTAAACAGTGGCACCATGTTAGCCAACCTCCAGTCTTCCAGCACCTCACCTGTGACTATCGATGATACAAATATCTCAGCAAGAGGCCCAGCAATCACTTCTCTAGCTTCCCACAGAGTTCTAGGGTACACATGATCATGTCCTTTATCTGCCAGTGATTATCAAACTAGCGAATTCTCCACTTGCCAATCAATCATCACTTTTTCTCTCATACAGTATAAATTATGTTTTCCTTTTTATTGACATTTCTTGAGAATTGTCCTAAGGAGTGCAAGATGTAAATATTTGGCAAAACGTGTCTTTGTTTTCGGAAATATGAAAATCTCATGTCCTAAAAAATCTGAAAAGACAAAACTGGTTTCAGTAAACATGACTGTGAAGCTGTCAAAAGCCAAATGATTTGTTCATGGCCTTTTAGAGAAGGAAACCAGTCATCCTTACATCACACCCCTTATTTGTGTGTTGTAGAGTCCTTTGCCGAATCCATCAGGAAGGATGTGAGTCTGAGAGGGGGGACTATTCCAGGCAGCAGAGGCCAGCAGGTCAAAGCCTCCCTGGACATGGATGACATTGTCATTTTCTGCTCAAATCCATGCCTGTGTGCAGACTCATGAGCATCTGTGCCTCAGGAGCCAAGGTAAAAGCAAGACTATGTTCCTTGGGAATTGGGCTGACTGATCCTTTATCCCCTTTACCCTCAGGTCAGATTATCTGAAGATGATGGGAATAGGGTTCAGGGGGCCAGGGCATGCGCAAAGTGCCAGGAGGAGTACATTACCAAGGTCAAGGTGGGGCAGTAACTGGGCTTTTGGGAGCTCCATCCCTTTCCATCGCAGGGAAAAACTTGGTCATCAGGTGTGGGGCACTCTCTCATTGTATATGTGGCAGGTCTCAACCATTTCCAGAGCCTGAGCCATTGCCGTCACCCGAACCATCTTCAACTACATCTGGATATCTAAGATGAACCGTGTCCGCAGGGACACCTTGTACAAAGCTCTGAATAAATGGGCGAGAAACATACCCAACGCCATCCTCATACTGACGGCCAGCTTTGTGTACGGCTGCATCAAGCTGTGTGTAGATAAACATCAAGTGTCACTATGTACTGAGGTTCCCTGTCCCTGCAGTTGTGAAGGATGGGCCTGGCCTCACTGCCGCACAATGCTCCAAGTAGTTGGACCACTCTGTATCACCTGTCCTTTGTGGAAAAACTTGCAAAGAGAAACACCTTTGACCACAAGTCCATTAGGAAGTGGTCTGCACTGGGCATCCTCAAAACCCTGAGGGAAAAAGAGAGGGTGGGACCTGATGGTTGTTCCCTGAGCAGATTGTTTGGCAGAATGCCTCATCGCCAGATCTTACCAACAAACAGCAAGACATCACTTGGCTGGTGGTGAGAAGGGCACGACCTGCGAGATCCTTCATGAACACCCAGTCTGTCTGCACCACTGTGCACTACCCCGAATTGACTGCAGGGGTAGAGTCTGTCACACGTATCCTTCTGAAATGTGCCTTTGCAAAGGAAGTCTGGAGAAAGATGCAATGGTTTTTGTTGAGGTTTGTCCCAAGCAATTTTATGTCACAGGACTCTGTGCTCTACAGGGTGTTCCCCAAGACGCACACCCAGACAAACATCAACTGTGCCTGGAGGACCATCAATTCAGTGAAAGGCGCTCTTTGGTCTGCTCAACAAGGAGTTGACCCTGACCAAGTATTCAGACTGGCACATTCCAAGGTCCAGGACTAAATGCTGAGGAACACGCTGAAGCTTGGGGCAGCTGCTGCCAAGGCGCAGTGGGGAAAGACCACCATCTTAGATCTTTCTGCTGAAGTTAAACATGGTTCCATTCAGTTATTGGAGCCCCCCCCCCCCCCACCCCCAACAAAGTGCCTGAAATATACGTAAATAGTATCTTGTGCAAGTAAGAAATGCCTTTGGCCTCTTTGTTGGATAGAGTCAAACTCCAATGTTTGTTTGTTTCTTCATATGCCACTGTATGGAACTGAACTGCTTCAGTGATTAAGTATGTATATAAAGATATTAAACTTCCCTGTGTATTAAATCCTTGATCAGCAGTTCAGGATGATAGCTCATTCTCGCTGGAAGACTATAAATGTTGGCCTTGTCAGTTAGGCCCATGTTTTGAGAATCATTTTAACAAAACACAGGTTTGCTGTCCTATAATTCTTCCTCTGTCTTGATATTTTAGCATCAGTTTATTTAGCACATTGGATCATTTATTTATATTGGAAACACAATAGCTGTTGTTATTAAACGCCATTAAAGACTCCGGGACCTGGTGTGATGAAAACAGAAGTTGGGTATATCAGTCACTGTTAAGGCAGCAGTCTTGCTTGGCATAATCCTGAAACCAGAGACCACTTGACCAATCAATCCTGTTGATGTTCACTTTTCAATTATATGATCAAGCAAAGTCCCCTATATTTAGTACTAGTTTTGTGGGGAAGTCAAGTTAACCTTATTACTTCTCATTCTTCACATATTTTAGGACGGTAAGTATGGAAATATTAACAATTTGACCTTGGCAGGATGTGGAGCATCTCACAGGATTATTTCATGGTCCTCACATTATGTTGGCAACACCATTGGGTCCAATAGAATTTTCCATCATGGGCCTGTTTCTGTGCTGTACAGCTCTATGACTACATGACTCTACTGAATGACCTGAAGTCCAAACTGAAGAAAACTTTTCAACTGGCAAAAGAACTGGGAGGGGATGAAATATATTCATTAATGCTGCTGGTTGTTAATAGGTGGAATGCATTTTCGGAAAGTGCAATGGAAACTGATTTGATAATGACTTTCAAACAGGAACTGGATAAATATTCAAAAAGGAAATACAGTAATTGCTCTAATTTTGTAGCTATTTCAAAGAACTTATGCAGACATGATGGGCCAAATGGCCTCCTCTTGCACTTTAAGATTCTATCATGCTAAGTTCACATATTGGCGTGTCATGATTTGGAGATGCCGGTGTTGGACTGGGGTGTACAAAGTTAAAAATCACACAACACCAGGTTATAGTCCAACAGGTTTAATCGGAAGCACACTAGCTTTCGGAGCGACGCTCCTTCATCAGGTGACAACCACCTGATGAAGGAGCGACGCTCCGAAAGTTAGTGTGCTTCCAATTAAACCTGTTGGACTATAACCTGGTGTTGTGTGATTTTTTACTATTGGAGCGTAGCACGTTAAAACTGCAATTTTTAGATACAAAGTAAAGGCCATTAATTCTCCCATACTTTGATACCAACCTTTGATCTCTGGATTTGCAAGGTAATCAAAAAGTAATCACATTTCTAAACTATGATATCTCAAGGTTAACATCTGATGCATAGCCAATGATGTAATGTAGGAAACATGCCAACTCGCACACAGTAGTAACAACAGTAATGAGATAATGACCAGGTAATTGGGTCTTTCATAAAAACTGGAAGAACTGTGTATTCTGTAAATCCGAAATAAAAGCAGAAATTGCTGGAAAAGCTCAGCAGGTCTGGCAGCATCTGTGAAGAGAAATCAGAGTTAACATTTCAGGTTGGGTCACCGGACCAGAAACGTTAACTCTGATTTGTCTTCACAGCTGGTGCCAGACCTACAGAGCTTTTCCAGCAACTTCTGCTTTTGCTTCTGAATTAGGTCTTTGAATTTGATTTGATTTATTATTGTCATGTGTACTGAGGTACACTGAAAAATGCTGTCTTATGTGCAGAGAGAGATCAACATTAACATAAGAGAGGTCCATTCAAAAGCCTGATAGCAGTGGGGAAGAACGTTCTTGAATCAGTTTGTATGTGATTCTTTTATATCTTCTGCGTGATGGAAGAGAGAATAACCAGGGTGGGAGGGGTCTTTGATTGTGTTGGCTGCTTTCCCAATGCAGAGTGAAGTACAGATGAAGTCAATAGATGGGAGGCTATTTTGGTGATGGACTGGGCTGTATGGGCCAGGGATAACTTCTTTGAAATAATGCCATGGAATTTTTTTATATCTACTCAAGCAGGCAGATGATGGCTCTGAAAACCAGATCACCAACAGAGCAGTGCTCTCTCAGGATCTCACTGCAGTGTCAGCTTTAATTTCAGTACTCAAGATCTGGAGTAGGTCTTGAATCCAGAATCTAATGATTCAGAGGCAAATGGGCTACCAACTGAGCTACAGCTGACACTGCAATTCGATTGGGTTGACCATAGGGGAGTAGTAGCTAGCCTCAGTGCATCGTAGACTATGGAAAACAGTCCCACAGTCTGTGTGTGCAGCCTGACTATGCCACCAGGACAAGGGTCTTGTGGAAACCCTGAAGCAGAAGTTGCTGGAAAAGCCTGCCATGGTTAATTTGCTTGCATAGTCTGGGCAGCATGCTTATTATGCAAGGACCTAGGATTATGATATTAGTTGTCACTTGGAGAGCTGACAGGGAGCTGGTTCGTGTTGCGAGGGGTGGGAACGTTGGGGAGATGGAGAAAGAGGTGAAGCAGAGTGAGCGAGAGAAAGAGTGAGAGAGAGAGAGAGAGAGAGAGAGAGAGAGAGAGAGAGAGAGAGAGAGAGAGAGAGAGAGAGAGAGAGAGAGAGAGAGAAAGAAAGAAAGTAAGAAAGAAATTACAAACTTACTTGGGCTTTCCTGATCCTCGGAGGGCTCCAGTAACTGCACAAACTCCACGTTCACTTGGATCTCCACACCGAGTAATAATGCTACTTTAACCAGTATGAGCTGTAGCTGCCGAATACCTAACAACACAACAGTGAAACAGGAACAACGTTAGAGGGCTCTGGGAATCGAGCAGGCTGGATAGAATTATGCGAAAAACTCTTTGCAAGAGATATCTGGACAGCCCGGTAGCTCAGTGGTTAGCATTGCTGCAACACAGTGTCAGGGACCTGGGTTCGATTCCAGCCTCACACGACAGTCTGTGCAGAGTTTGCACATTCTCCAGGTGTTCTGGTTTCCTCCCACAATCCAAAGGTGTGCAGGTTGGGTATACTGACCATGTTAAATTGCACACAGTGTGCAGGGATTTGCAGGCTAGTTGGATTAGCTATGGGAAATGCAAGGTTACAATAGAGGGGTGGTTCTTGGTGGCATGCCCTTCAGAGGGTTGGTGCGGACTCAATGGGCCGAATGGCCTATTTCCACACTAACGATTCTGCGTGATGGGTGTTGTGTCATCCAGTGACTTCTCTTTAAGTCATTTCCAATGCTTTAAGATGGGAGCTAGAGGTTAGTTATCAAGTGAGAGTTCTGGAAGGTACTTACTAATGTGATCTATTGCTCCTGCACAGAACTTGCCATAAAATTTCTTCGCAGCCAGAGAACGCAGGTCATGAATGGTGTATGGCCACAAGTGCAAGACATTATTTCTGGCAAAGGTCTCCCTCTTCTCTATCACCACCACTTTGCAGCCCAGGAAAGCCAGTTCAATGCTGGTGCGTAGACCACAAGGACCTGCTCCGATTATCAAACACTAAAAACAGAAACAGAGCCATCAGTAAAAACAGCAAGGCAGATGGGCCTAGGTTAAAGGGGAGAAAAAATGATGTGAGAAAAGCACAGTGGAAAATAAACAGAGAGAGAGGGAGTGACAAAAAGAGACTGAGAAAGAGATTGATTGAAAAAAAGTGAGAGAGATAAAGGCAGAGGAAAGGAGGAGGATGTTTAAGTGGGAAAAAGGAAAGGAAAGAGCAGATCGGAAGAACAAAAGAAAATGACAAACATGCATTTATTTAATCCCTTACACTGTATACAGCCTTGTGAGAAGGTAGGAGATGAATCAGATTGTATGCTGATTCAGAGAGCACCTCTGGGCCACCCGGACGAACCAACCCAACCAACCTGTGGCACAGCATTTCAACTCCCCCTCCCACTCCACCGAGGATATGCAGGTCATTGGACTCATCCACCGCCAAACCACAACAACCCGACGGTCGGAGGAGGAGCGTCTTATCTTCCGACTGGGAACCCTCCAACCGCAGGGGATGAACTTGGACTTCACCAGTTTCTTCATCCCCCCTCCCCCCACCTTGTCTCAGCCGGATCCCTCCAGCCCGGCACCGCCTTCCTGACCTGCAGTCTTCTTCTTGACCTCTCCGCCTCCATCCTACTCCGACCTATCACCCTCACCTTGACCTCTTTCCACCTATCACATTTCCAACTCCCCTCCTCCAAGTCCCTCCTCCCTACCTTTTATCTTCTCCTGCTGAACACTCTCTGCTCATTCCTGAAGAAGGGCCTGTGCCCGAAACGTCGAATCTCCTGTTCCCTGGATGCTGCCTGACCTGCTGTGCTGTTCCAGCAATAAAGTTTCAAATCAGATTGTATGTCAGGAGATCCCACAAAAAGCAGTGAAGTCTTTTTTATTTAGGGACAGTGGCTGGGGTTAACTACAGGTTAGGATATTGGGAAGAATTCCCCTGCTCTTCCCCACCATGATATTATAGGGTCCTTTGCCTTCAGGAGACGGTAGATGAGACCTGTTTTAAAGGCTCATTCGGCAGTTTGCAATTCACATCAGAGTTGACCCTCTGACAGAGTAAGGACTCCACCCCAGGGCCTTGGCCAAAATCTCTGCCACAATCAACATGATATTATCACTTGCTGATTGTAGGAAGTGCTATGACGACATTTGCTGCTATGCTTTCTACACAGCTACATTGATTCCACTTTGAAAGTACTTTATTGACCAAACTGCTTTGTGAGGGCCTCATAGGTGTCACGTGAATGCAAGTTCTTTCCTTCTGCTAACGCTGGGAGCTGATGGTCCCCAGAGCTGTTGGGAAGGTTGAAATCTGGAGGGAGGTGGGGACTTGGTCTAATATGCCTGCGAATCAAAGGACTGGATTTACTAGATTAGGTTGTGATCCCAACATTCTGGATCAGGAACCCGGACGTGGCTGTCGTTAGATGATCCACTGCAAACCTCTCAGAAAGGTCCTTCAGGAGCCTCATCCAATTAAGGGGAATGAGATGATTAGGGGGTTAGATAGGGTTGACAGTGTGAACCTTTTCCCGCGTATGGAGTCGGGTATTACAAGGTAGCTTTAAATTAAATTAAGGGGGGTAGATATAGGACTGAAGTTAGGGGTAGGTTCTTCACTCAGCGAGTCGTAAGTTCATGGAATGCCCTGC
>NC_057725.1:29804814-29817229 GCF_004010195.1 Chiloscyllium plagiosum
AAGGGCCTGTACTGCGCTGTATTCTTCTATGTTTCTATGTTTCTATGTTTCTATGAGATGCCCAAGGAGAAGCCTTATGGTGAGGTCCAAGCCCCTCGAGAGGGACGGATGCTGCCGAGTTGGGTGGGAGAGTGTCAGGGTGCAGAAATAGGAGGTATATTTGTCAGCAAATGAAGAGGCATGACACTGGTAGGTCAAGGGGGCGTGGAAGGGAAACCCTTCGCAGGACTAATGATGGAGGAGGTTGCATCCTTTCTCGCTCCTGGGCCTGTTACTGGGCACAGACTTTCCAGATCTGACAGGGTCCCTGGCCTACTCGGAGGCCACATCAACTTAACTGGTAGCCCCTGCACAGGTTGAGAGTCCATTCTGACATTGCACCATCACTGTTTGCAAGAGATAACTCTCAAGTGGGACCTGAATTATGCTACTGGCCATCTACAACAGCGTAGTGAGCAGATGACTCTTCCCAGCTTCCCTGGGAAAGGCTCCCCGAGGTGAGAATGTGCTCGGGATTCATCCTGATTTCATTGCCTTTCTTCAAAATACCTCCACCTCCGCCAGGCAAGCAATGGAGAGCCAAATGCTCTTTCCTGCTTTCCTCCTGTTAGAAGGAATAGACTATCTAAACCTTTGAGCCAACTCTGCAATTCAATAAGATTGTGACTGCTCTTCTATCTCAATTCCATTTTCCTGAACTATCCCCATATTCCATAATTGCCATTGCTCACAAAAATCTATGAATCTCTGTTTTGAATATAGTCGACAGTTGAGCATCTGCAGTGCTTTGGAATTCTAAAAATCCACAACATTTTCACTGAAGAAATGTCTCCTCATCCTTATTCCTAAACATCATTTTCTTCCTCTTCCTGTAGCAGGATGAAGTGATTTGAAAGTATGCCGGTCCATGACTGCAGGATTGATGGACTGTGTAATTCCTGTGTTACTGATTCATCAAGAACCACACGAAATTGTCAAATGTCCAGCTTGTGAACAGGAGGGGGGTGTATTGCCTTTTTTGGTGAATTATTAAATTTAGCAGAAAATGACTTAATCAAGCAGGATTTCAGGCACGTTATCAAAGCATCTCGTGATATAAATGTCTCCCAACACACACACACACACCGTTTGCATTTTAAATTTTTTTTCCAAAACTAACTGACATCTTTAACTAAAATAAGAGCAAAAGTACTGCAGGATGCTGAAGACATGAAATATAAACAGAAAATGCTGAAGAAACTCAGCAGGCTAGACGGCATCTTTAGACTGAGTAGCCAAGTTAATGTTTCAATACGACTCTTCTTTGGAACTCATCTTTAACTCATTCCTGATGAAGGGCTCCTGCCCAAAGTGTCGATTTTCCTGCTCCTCGGATGTTGCCTGGCCTGCTGAGCTTTTCCAGCACCACTCTAATCTTGACTCTGATCTGCAGTCCTCACTTTTGCCTCGTCTTCTTTAACTGTCTGGCCATGCTATTCTCTCAGCTCCGGAAGGGTTCACTTCACAACTTCAATGTCAGGTTCACGGTCCAAAAGAGGTACAGAGGTTGGGGTCAGGGTCGGGGAATGGGAGGTGGCGGAGGGGTAAAGGTGGGTAGATTACACCTAGGCCTCAGTCTGCAGGTGGTGACCCTGCCATTGAGTGCCTGCTACTGAATGAGCTGAAATTGTCATCCCTCTCAAAATCAAGTGAAATCAACTGAAATTGGCTGCTCGCTCTGTCTCTCAATCTCATTCTTGCTGCTGGCTTTTAACCTGCTGTCTGTCACTCTCTTATTTTGACTCACTCACTCTGTCTGTTACTCCCAGTCTCTCACTCGCTGTAATCAGCCTCATTCTCTCTGCAGTAACACCATTGTTGATTATAAAGAGGGCAAACTGAAAGTTTTAGAGAGGTAACTACGACATGGTCTAATTTCACTGGCTGTAACTAAGTGCAGTCTTCAATCTTTATTTAATCAATGGCTCACCTCACCCCCAAGAGCTTTGCTGGCTTCAAATCCATTCACTTAAGAACCTTTAGTTACCGTGATACTCTTAGTTATAGTATGTGAGATTATTTCCCAACTCCTTTCTTCCCTGTGCCCTATCATAACCCAAAACCATTACCACTTGTTACCACAGAGTCTGCAGGAAAAACAGAGTGAATTTATCCACAGCTCTTCACTCCTTGCAGAAAGGAGTGACTCCGTGTGGGCGGCACGGTGGCACAGTGGTTAGCACTGCTGCCTCACAGCGCCTGAGACCCGGGTTCAATTCCCGCCTCTGGCGACTCTCGGTGTGGAGGTTGCACATCCTCCCCGTGTCTGCGTGGGTTTCCTCCAGGTGCTCCGGTTTCCCTCCATAATCCAAAAATGTGTAGGTTAGGTGAATTGGCCACACTTGTGGGCGGCACGGTGGCACAGTGGTTAGCACTGCTGCCTCACAGCGCCTGAGACCCGGGTTCAATTTAGACTTGTTGGGCCGAAGGGCCTGTTTCCACACTGTAATGTAATCTAATCTAGTAATCTAAATTTCCCATAGTGTTAGGTGAAGGGGTAAATGTAGGGGAATGGGTCTGGGTGGGTTGCGCTTTGGCGGGTCGGTGTGGGCTTGTTGGGCCGAAGGGCCTGTTTCCACACTGTAAGTAATCTAATCTAAAAAAAAGTGTGGTTGGAACGAATGACATCCAATCGCCTTTCTACCGTTACCAAAACTCCAAATGATGGCTCAAAAAGTCTTGAATTGCCTTCCCATTTCACCTGGTGAGTTGCTTATTGGGAATTTGTGTTGCAGACGTTTCGTCCCCTGTCTAGGTGACATCCTCAGTGCTTGGGGGCCTCCTGTGAAGCGCTTCTGTGATGTTTCCTCCATTCCAATTCCCAATTTCAATTAGAAACCCCCAGCACCACTTTGAGAAAGGCAATTAGGATTAGGCAATAAATATTCACTTTGCCAGTGATGCTCACACCAAGACTAAATTGAAAACTGTTTGTCAGTGAACTCAACGTGATTAATGCCATACATTTGATTTGGTTTGTTCTACAGTTTACTTAAAAAAAAGTGTTGAGGTTTGTGCACTGTAAATTTTTGATATATTTTAAGTTTGTTTTCTGAAGCCGAATCCAGCCCCCTGCCCCGCCAAGTGTTATGCAAGGGGAATTATGACCCCACTGAAGTCTTCAGATAATTTTCGGTTAAATGTCAGGTAAACAGCATTCACTTTAAAAAGATTCAAAGATTCAAACAATAAGCACATCGACCTGGACCCAATATACTGGCCACTGCAGCGGACAGCTGGAACTGACAACCAGAAACGGCAGATATAAATCACTATAAATGCCGGAGAAAACAACACAGAAGCGCTTCACAGGAGGCTCCCAAGCACTGAGGATGTCACCTAGACAGGGGACGAAACGTCTGCAACACAAATTCCCAGCTTGGCGAACAGAACCACAACAACTTTAAAAAGAATAAAATTTTGATTTCCATAGTGTCTTTCATCACCTCACGATACGTTTGAAGTGAAGTCACTGCTGTCACGTGGGGAAAGTGGCAGCGAGTTCCCATAAACAATACTGAGATAAAGAGCCGAGCAGTTTTAAGAGGTTAGTTGAGGGGTAAATATTGACCTATGAACCAGAGAGATTTCCCTGTTCTTTGTTAAAAGTGTGTCAGGAATCAGTCATGGAAAGCTGAAAGGGCAGCTAGGCTTTGGTTTAACATCTCATCACAGAAGCTGCAAACACTGTAGAACCTCGACAGTCAAGAGCATTAATTTAGATTATCTGCTCATGTCTTGGGAGTGATGTTTGAACCGAGGACCTACTGACCCATAGGCTAGATTGCTCCCTACTGAGCTGAATCAATGCCACACTCAGATGCAAATTCAGTTGAGGTTAATCTTCTTCTTCTTCACCATCAACTTCTCAAGGACAATTAGAGAGAAACAACAAATAATGGTCTTCAAACTGTCTTGTTTCATTGAGTTCTTTTGAGTAATTTGACAGAAGTTCTTCTTTTTCCGACACTCTTAGGGATAGCTCATGCCATCACATTGCTTCAAATGATTTTAGAATGTTCTGCAGTTCTGATGGTACCTAACACTAGTCATGGAGATGCGAACATACGTGGCATCACTGGATTCTAAACCACCAAGGCACAGCTGTCCACATTAGATTAATGCTGGGGGATAACTTTATGAAAAAATCCATTCTCAGGAAGTGGACAGGGTCTGCATTTATTACCCATCTGTAATTTGCCTGAGAAGGCAGAGATGGCAATATTCAGGGAGCAGGTTACAGATTAGGAACCAACAAGTGCTAGTACTGCAGAACTTCAAGTATCTACTCATATGGAGCGACTGTAAATATTCATGTGTCTGTGGAGCAGGTTTTAAAATGAGAGAGTTTGCTTGTAACTTAGTGATGTCATCTTTACAACAAACTCCATAGGGAGTGAATAATCCATCATCCTGTTTTTATTGGCCCGTTCCTGGTTCCCAGCTTTAGGTAGCAGGAAAACTAATCAGTGCTGGCCACAGCATGCGGAAATATTTTGCACTGAAAATTATTATTTGCTTGCTGTTACATTCTAAAGAGAAGGAACTCCCAAAGGAAGAACCTTCCTTATCCTGTAAATCAACTTTTTAATGAAACTTGCAGCAACTATTTCTTGGTGCTCTCTTCAATCCAATACTTTCTCCAGTTGAGATCAAATTTTCGTTTTGCTTAGCTGACGCCTACCATTCGTGGATAGACATCACTCATCTCCAAATGAAACTATTTGTTGTTTCTGTCTTTTCATATTGTTTCTTAAATAACAGAGTATTGTGAAGCAAAGGGTGGATTCACAAGAAGATTAAATAGGGTGTTATTTCTATAAATTGGCACTGTTAACTGAGAAATGGATAATAGGAGATTCTAATATGGAGTGCTTTCCACTTATCCTGCATTAAGGAGAAGATATATTATTCCCTAGGGGACAAACATGGAAAAGATATGGTGACATGGAGAGACGGAGCAAGTAAAAGGGATTTCCCATGAAGCACAATCACTGCAAGGAGCAGATGGACCGAATGGCTAATGTTTGTGTTGTGTATTCCATTCAATTCCTTGTAACCCTGAAGAGGCTGGCTTTATTTATCCACATTCACAACACCAGCCAACAATTCCTCAGAGTGCACAGTGACACAAAGGTTGCTGCTTTGCTGACTGAAATGGTGAAATTAACCCAACTCAGAGCATTGCTCAGATTCCCATCATTTCTGCAGATGTGGATTAAATGAACTAATGTGGAAATGAGTTTTGTTTTAATTTGTTCATGGGATGTAGGCGTCACTGGCCAAGTCAGCATTTATTGACCATCCCAATTTGTCCAGAAGGCAGGTAAACGTCAACAACATTGCTGCGGGTCAAGAGTCATATGTAGGCTCAACCAGGTAAGGATGGCAGATTCCTCCCATAAAGAACATCAGTGAACTGATGGGTCTTCCCAAAAATTGACAATGGATTCACAGTCATCATCAGACTCTTAATTCCAGATTTTTTAAAATTCAAATTCCATCATCTGCCATGGTGGGATTCAAACCCAGTTGGCCAGAACATTCCCTGGGTCTTTGGATTAACTCTCCAGGAATAATTCCACTAGGTCATCACCTCCCCTTGAATGGCCTTCACAAAGTGAAACAGCAGAGGAGGTTGCCAGGCCATCCTGGTTGTTTTACCTTTTTGAAAGAAACAGATATGACTTGCCCCATTCCCCCTGCATTTAGCCAATTTCTTTTGCCCGTTACTTCTGAACGTTTCCACTACCCCTGCAAATACTGCAATCTCGATCATAACTTTCTTCATAAAACAGCTTCTCTTCATCCTGATGGTGCTATTGGCAATTATTTTAAACCGATGTTCTTGGGCCACTAATCCCTCAGTTAGTGTAAAGGGTTTCTCTTTACTATGAGAAAGTGAGGACTGCAGATGTTGCAGAGCCAGAGCTGAAAAGCACAGCAGGTCAGTCAGCATTCCAAGGAGCAGGACAGTCAATGTTTTGAGCATAAGCCCTTCATCAGGAATTCATGATGAAGGGCTTATGCATGAAATATCAGCTCTCCTACCCCTCGAATACTGCCTGACCTTTCTCTTTACTATCCCAATCAGAATAGTTCCTGAGTTTAAATGCGTCCAGTAAATCTTCTCTCAGCAT
Source organism: Chiloscyllium plagiosum (assembly GCF_004010195.1). Lineage (NCBI taxonomy): Eukaryota > Metazoa > Chordata > Chondrichthyes > Orectolobiformes > Hemiscylliidae > Chiloscyllium > Chiloscyllium plagiosum. The sequence continues at coordinate 29,810,994 of NC_057725.1, forward strand.
TATCTGATCCCAGAGTCTCCAGTCTCTCCTTACAGGTGAAGTTCCACACCTCTGGAACCATTCAAGTCAGTCTGTCCAAAGTCTTGGCATCCTTTGCAAAGTTTGGCTCCTGATAATATTTGTATGAAAGTTATAATAGACACTCCTCAGAGAGTATTCTGAAACACCAACAAAACAACCATGGAATAATATTTCTTGAGAGAAACATTGTTGACAAAAATGGGGAATGAAATCTAGTCGTTATCTTGGTGAACTTTTTTTTGTGAACTCAAGCTAATTTGGACCCCTTCCAAGCAGGAGAGAAAAAATAGCAGTTAAGGTAATGGAGTGGACGAGTAGGACTGAAGGGGCTGTTTCTGTGCTATATGGCTCTTTAAAGAAACTTTTAGTAGGAACAGTAATTAGTCTCTAAATAACCTCTGGACATATTTAGATAACTTGCTTCGAATAGATAACTCGTTTTTAACCTTAAAAGGAACAAGGCAGGTTAGTCATTCAATATTTCAACTATGCTTCAGACTCCAGAATGAGTCACGTTATCACTGCAATGTCAGTGCCACGCAAGATTAGGGTTACTGTTGCAGGACAAAATCCACATCAAAACTCGGAAATATAAACAGAAAATGCTGGAGGAAGCCCTCAGGTCTGACAGCATCTGTGGAAACAGAATTCGAGTTTCAACTCTGATACCATTCTACGCTTTGAAGAAGTCAGATCAGATTTAAAATGGTAACTCAGTTTCTCACCCCACAGAAGAGGTCAGACCTGTTAAGTTTTTCCAGCATTTTCTGTATTTGGTTCAGATTTAGCATCCACAATATTTTGCACTTATTCAAAACTGAGTTGCACTGTGCAGTGCATTAATTTCACATCCTGTCAACGTTCGTTAGAATCAGAAAACATACAGCAACCACCAAATGCTGTCCATTGGGGTAAAAAATGAACCACTCCCATACTGTTCCATGTGATTCAATTTGTGGCAACCAACAATTTAAAATATTCCCAAATAAACTCAATAGAGAATTCAGAAGAATCTTCTTTACACAGAAAGAGGTTGGAATATGGAAATCAATATTGCATGGAAGGTTGAAGTGAAAACCACAGATACATTGAAGGGAAAACTGGATAAACACAACAGAGATGTTGATAAGGTAAAATGAAGACTGATGTTGGGAGGTTGCATGGAACACACAGCAGTTTTGCTGAATGGTCTGCTTCTGCGCTGGAAAAAGCATGGAGCATTATGTGAGCTATGCAGTTAGTGGATTTACAAAGGATTCAAATAATTCAGCATTAATATTATTACTATAAGGAAGGCAACACTTAGAAAGATAAAACAATGCCCTCCAGTGCATCTCCACCATTTCCCACAAACAATGCCCTCCAGCGCATTTCCTCTATTTCCCGCACCTCTGCCCTTGAACCCCACACTCCCCTACCCACTGCAAGGATAGAACCCCCCTGGTCCTCACCTTCCACGCCACTAATCTCCAAACCCAATGCATCATCCACCACCATCTCTGCCACCTACAGTCAGACCCTACTACCAGAGATATATGTCCCTCCCCATCCCATTAGCATTCCACAGAGATCATTCCCTCTGCAACTCCCTTGATAAGTCCACGTCTCCCACCAAACCATCCTCCCCTCCCAGCACCTTCCCTTGCCACTGCAAGAGGTGTAAAACCTGCACCCACACCTACCCCCCACCTCCCTCACCTCCATCGAAGACCCCAAACGATCCTTCCACATCTGGCAAAACATTTCCTGCACATCCAAGCACCTCATCAACCAATTGCATTGCTCTCGATGTGGTCTCCTCTACACTGGGGAGACAGGACACCAACTTGCCGAACTTTTCAGAAAGCAACTCCACCACCATGTGGCTGACCACTTCAACTCCCCTTCCCACTCCACCAAGAACATGCAAGTCCTGGGCCTCCTCCACCGCCAAATCCAACTCACCCGATACCTGGGGGAAGAACACCTCATATTCAGCCTTGATACCCTCCAACGACATGGCATCAATGTCAATTTCGCCAGTTTCCTCATCTCTACTTCATCCCAGATCTAACTCTTCAACTCAGCACCATCCTCTTGAACTGTCCTACCTGTCCATCTTCCTTCCCACCTATCCACTCAATCCCCACTTGCACCCACCTGCCTTCCAAGCTACCTTCCCCCACCCCTACCCTTCTATTTACCTCTCAGCCCTCCACCCTCAAAATTCCTGATGAAGGGCTTGTGCCCGAAACGTCGACTCTCCTATTCGGATGCTGCCTGACCTGCTGTGCTTTTCCATCGCCACACTTTTCAACTCTGATCTCCAGCAACTGCAATCCTCACTTTCTCCTCACTGTCAGGTTCCCTGATCAGCGTCGACTAATTACAACTAATCCCAATTTATAGGTTTGATTTCTTAAATTAGAATGATGAATGAATCTCTTAAAAAATTTGTCAGTGCCATGTAGCTGCAGAGTTATTCATGGGTCAGACAAGAATGTGCTCAAATGAACAATTGCTACAAAAAATGAAAATGCTGGAACAAAGCTCATAAATCTTTGCAATCCTTAACAAATTTAGCAATCGTTGGTTTTGCTTGGGAGATTTCCCAGTGCCCACAGCAAATAGTTTCCATTAGTTTTGTAACATGGTTCCTGGCTACACCCTGAAATGTTTTAGACGTCCTCATGTAACTCATTCTTCTTCACACTGACTGAAAGACCTTCTGCTCTTGTTAAGGTTTCTGTCCTTTGAGAAACAGTGCTTTCATCCTGCAACAGTACTGGACCTTTAGCTTAAAACAAACAATGGTGGTTAGACGTTGCAAGAAGAGCAAAATTTGCTGCCACCTCCAGCTGGCATTGCAGTGCCCCATTGCAAGTGCTCTGAAGTATCCTTGATGTAACTGCTGGACCGCAACCTCGTCTTTGAATCCACTGAACAAGTTCCACTCTGGCAATCTCAGAATTTGAAGTCAGATTAAAAATCTGGACATAAAACAGTTCCCCACAGGAGACTGGTTAACAAGGTTAGATCTCATGGAATACAGGGAGAATGAGCCATTTGGATACAGAACTGGCTCAATGGTAGAAGACAGAGGGTGGTGGTGTTGGGTTGTTTTTCAGACTGGAGGCCTGTGACCAGTGGAGTGCCACAAGAATCGGTGCTGGGTCCTCTACTTTTTGTCATTATCTAAATGATTTGGATGTGAGCTTAAGAAGTTCAGTTAGTTAGTTTGCAGATGACACCAAGATTGGAGGCATAGTGGACAGCGAAGAAGGTTACTCGGATTACAACGGGATCTTGATCCGATGAGCCAATGGAGTGGCAGATGGAGATTAATTTAGATAAATGTGAGGTGCTGCATTTTGGGAAAGCAAATCTTAGCAGGACTTATACACTTAATGGTAACGTCCTACGGAGTGTTGCTGAACAAAGAGACCTTGGAGTGCAGGTGCATAGCTCTTTGAAAGTGGAGTCGCAGGTAGATAGGATAGTGAAGAAGGCGTTTGGTATGCTTTCCTACATTGGTCAGAGTATTGAGCACAGGAGTTGGGAGGTCATGTTGTGGCTGTATAGGACGTTGGTTCGGCCATTTTTGGAATATTGTGTCCAATTCTGGTCTCCTTCCTATTGGAAGGATGTTGTTAAACTTGAAAGGGTTCAGAAAGGATTTACAAGGATATTGCCAGTGTTGGAGGGTTTGAGCTATAGGGAGAGGCTGAATAGGCTGGCGCTGTTTTCCCTGGAGCATCGGAGGCTGAGGGGTGATCTTATTGAGATTTATAAAATCATGAGGGGCATGGATATGGGTATACAGACAAAGTCTTTTCCCTGGGGTGGGGGAGTCCAGAACTAGAGGGCATAGGTTTACAGCGAGAGGGGAAAGATAGAAAAGGGACGTAAGGGGCAACTTTTCCATGCAGAGTGTGGTACATGTGTGGAATGGGCTGCCAGAGGAAGTGTGGTTTACATCAGAGTTGTGCTGCAAAAGCACAGCAGGTCAGGCAGCATCCGAGGAGCAGGAAAATCGATGTTTCAGTCAAAAGCCCTCCCTATCCCCACCTTCTCCCCAGCCCCTCCCCCCCCCCCCCCCCCCATTTATCTCTCCATCCTGGAGGCTTCCTGTCTATTCCTGATGAAGGGCTTTTGCCCGAAATGTTTTTTCTCCTGCTCCTCGGATGCTGCCTGATCTGCTGTGCTTTTCCAGCACCACTCTGATATAAACTCTGGTTTCCAGCATCTGCAGTCCTCACTTTTGCCTGCCAGAGGAAGTGGTGGAGGCTAGTACAACTGCAACATTTAAAAGGCATTTAGATGGGTATATGACGAGGAAGGGTTTGGAAGGATATGACCCAGATGCTGGCAGGTGGGACAAGATTGGGTAGGGATATCTGGTCGGCATGGACGAGTTGGACCAAAGGGTCTGTTTCCATGCTGTACATCTGTATGACACTATGACTCTGAAACATTTTGATTAATAAAAGTGATCACAAATTTAGGTTGGTGAAAGTTGAATGGTAATTAAGAGTCAAACAGCTTTGGTATGGAACATCCCTGAGCAAGCCCCACAGTTGAATCAAAGCTGAAACACAGTGTGACTGCTCAATAAGAAGCCATTCCATCATCCCTTCACATCCACCAGGAATGGACAATCAATATCACTCTGGCTATTGATGCCCTCCTCTTCAAAACTGATGTTTGACAAGTGGTCCCCACACTAAATCAGCTTGCATTCAGAGGTAGACTTCCTGTTTGATTCAGAAATAGTGAAACTCAATACTACCTCCTGCTGCGCCAAATATATTTCCTACAAACCTCATTCAAATCTCTTATTGTCTGGTAAGGATGGAGTGAATGTTTTTTAAAGAAAATTATCAGAGGCTGGGGAAAAGACACAGATCTTTTTTCATTTCTCATGCAAATTCGGCCTAGTCAGACAGGCTTCAAGGTTTCTCACTCTTAGGTGGAGAAAGATCTTTCATAATACACTCCAATTCAAAATGGACTGGCTCACAGTCCAAAACTGACCAGTTCACTCAAATTTAAAAAACACACATCCAAGAATAACTGTTATGGAAATGGAAAAATGGAATGGTATAGAATTATAGAATTTTACAACACCGATGAAGACCACTTAGCCCTTTGAAAAGTGAAAACTGAATTTTCTTTTACAATTCCTTCAGGCAGAGCATTCCACATCATTAGAACTCACTGTGTAAAAAATATGTGTCCTCATCTCCTAATCTGGTTTCTGTTAATTATCTTTATACTATCCTCTAGACACCAACCCACCAGCCAGCAGAAACAGTTTCATCTTCCACACTGCAGTGAAATCCTCCACTACTTCAAACACTTCAATTGAATCTCCTCTTATCCTTCACTGTTCTAAGAAGAATGGCTTTTCTCATCACTCCATATAATTAAAGTTGGATAAAAGGAAAGTACTGCAGATGCTTAATCTGAAATAAAAACAGAACATGCTGGAGAAACTCAACAGGTCTGAAAGTATCTGTGAAGAGAGAAGCAGTGTTACTGTTTTAAGTCTGATGATTCTTCTTCAGAACTGAAGAGTCATATTTGATTGGAAACATTAATTGTTTCCTCTTCACAGATGCTGCCAGACCTGCTGAGTTTCTCCAACATTTTGTTTTTCATAACTGAAGGAGGAGGTGTTTTCTCTGAAATGCTGCTAATAAAAACACAGAATTGCAGAATTATCAAAGCATGGACGATGACATTCAGCCCCTTTATCTATATCTGCTCTCCAAACAAGCATTTCACTTAATGCCATTCCACATATTCTCCCTGTAAGCCTACACATTCTTCTTTTTCAAATAACGGTCTAATTTCCTTTTGAATACTCTAATTGTACCAACTTCCATCACACGTTCAGACATCATTCCAAACCTTAACAACTTGCTGCATGAATATGTTTCTTTTCTCTCACATCACTTTTGATTCTTTTCCCAATTACTTTCAATCCATGTCTGCTCATTCTTGATCCTTTCATATTGGAACAGAAGAATTAGGAACAGGAGTAGGCAATTCAGCCCGCTCCGTCATCTAACATAACCATGGCTGATTTTACCCTGATCTCAGCTCCACTTTCCTGTCTGCTCCCCATAGCCCTTTAACCTACTTTTCATCAGAAACATGTCTATTTCTTTTTTGAGCTGAAAATGTGTTGCTGGAAAAGCGCAGCAGGTCAGGCAGCATCCAGGGAACAGGAG